>NC_046288.1:68647611-68785111 GCF_004115265.2 Rhinolophus ferrumequinum | reverse complement strand
TTTCCATCTCACTCAGCCACAATGCTGCTGTTTTTCACAATTGGAAATTATGGTGACGTCTCTTCCTGGACTGAAACCCTGGGTTGGGGAGGGACTGGAAGCTCTTGCTCCTTGTGGGGGACTTCTGCAGCTGAAGTAAATCTCTTGATTTTTAATGGTCTCCCAGTGGTGTGAGACCAGTCCATTACGTGTTCCTGTCCCACCTCCTAGTATTGAGGTGGCCTCTTCTGTGTGCCCTTAGTTGTGTGGTTTTAAGTTCAGCTAGATTTCAGGTGATTCTCAGTGATTGTTGTTCCTTAGTTTAGTTATAATTTTGATGTGCTTGTGAGAGGATGCAAAAACAGCGTTCACCTACTCTACCATCTTGACCGGAAATCTCAATACATTTTCTTTATAAATATTTGCTCAAAGGTTATGTTGCAAACAAAGAATTACAAATGATTTAAATGATATAATGGGATTAATGAGACTGGTCCTTTTTTGAGAAAATAAATGAAACGATGTAAATTAGAACTATCTCTGAACACTACCCCACACGCACATATACGTGCACAGGCACACTCACACATGCACCCACACACACATACCCATCTTAACAGCTGGCCAATCCAGATGATGTTTCTACTAATCCATAAAGAGCCCTGCGTTCACTCATGCCTCTCTGGCAGCTCATATTTTCTACTTTTATTTGAGAGAGACAATTTTTCCCTCCTCTCAGCTCCCATGGTTCTGAGCACAATCTGTATTTTGACTCTGCTGTAAGGATAATAGTAAAAATAACTGACATTTATTTAATGCCCACTGTGTACCAGACACTGTTCCAAGAACTTTATGTTTATGCTCCTATTTCTGCCTCAGAGCAGGCATTATTTTTATTATCCCATTATGCCAATGAGGAAATGGAGTTCAAAGTAGGTAATTTGCCCAGGGTTTCACAGCTACTATGGCAAAAACAGAACTTGATTCAGATGATAATCATTTGATCTTTACCTTGTATTGCATATGACTTGCTATTTTCCCACTTTGCCTATGTGATGCTCTCAATCTGTATACACTGGAACCAGGAGATGTGTGTGGAACACTATATTTGCCTAGTGCCTAGCTGAGTGCTTAGCACATTTCGAAACTCTGTTAATGTCTGTTAAATAATATCTTATAGAGTTTAAATGAGGTAATTTAAAGTTTTCACTTTCCAATGAGCTATTTTGACATAATTTTAACATAGACTAAGTTTCTTTCAATGCAGGTAAAACATTTAGTTAGCAATTTCCCAAGAAATATTCTTAAAAAAAATAGAAGCTGCAGCTCTGACAAGCATTCAGTGAATACATTATGTAAACCTATAAATAAAATAGCTTAAATATTTGCATGAAAGAGAAAAGGGCAAAAGGATTTGAAGATTATCGGCTGATAATGAGAGACAGGAAAGCTCTAGAAAGGGTATTATTGAAAAATATCAAGCACAACAAAATAATGCTCCAAAGTACATGTATGAGACAGAACTAATTGTCTCAATTTTATCAGCAACTAAGGAAATGTGATCTTGTATTTTTAATTCAACCCTTCAGCCTTTATGTACTTCTGGGGAAGTTAAAGTTCCATTGCTTAATATTGCATGACACTGTGGATATTTTTCTTAAAAAATAAATTGTATCTCAATGATAGAAATAGAATGTTGACGGTAAAATAGACCCGTTATCTGAGAAAAGCAAAATACCCCTCTAGGTACAACACTGCACCATGGGCTCTAGGAGATGAGATATGAACAGGGAGAGACTGGAAAATGTGATAAGCAGGGCTGGCTTTAGGCACTTGGGTTGCTCAGGGAACCTACATACAGGGTAAGCTCCCCAAGGATCATTTTAGTTGCTTGTTTAGCATAACCTGGGGTTAAAGTATGATGTGTATCAACAAAATGTACCCATGGAAAAGTGCTCATTTTGCTCTCATCGGAAGCAGCTGAGCCCCATGAGCTCACACAGGGTCCTCTTAAAGCCAAAAAGAAGTAATGAAGTTACTAATGGAGCTAATTAAGTGATAATGTGACTTACATCTGTCACAGTCCAGATATCAGGAACTATTTATACTTAAATATCTAGACACAGATTTTGGTTACTTACCTATGGATAATGAGACTTCATGCTTTCAAACCATTTTCACTGTTCAAATTATGTGCATTCCAGCCTTTTCTGGTGTTGCAGTATATTTTTAATGCTGAATATACTTTGGTGTATTGAGGCCAGCTTATGACTGCAAAGTAAGAAAGGAAGTGTAAATATTCAGAATAAGTAAAATTATTAAATCTACAAATAAATCAAGGAAATTTACCTTCAAATGATGTATGCTTTATATATGTAACTGTATGAAGGGTAAACATATGCTAAATTAACCCACATCTATACAAAACAAGGTGTTCATGTATATGCAGATGGGTCTAAATGATTAATGCTAGTGAGGTTGTAACAGCACAGCAGATCCCCACACCAACCAAAACAAAACAAAACAAAAAAAAACTGCTCTCCTCTTCTGATGCCCACTTTACAATTCTCTGTTCAGATTAGTTTTTTCTGTTATCAAACTCAAATGACAGAGCAGATTCTGACCTCCATCCTGCAGGCATTTAACAGGACAGATTCTGACTTGCTCATGGATAGATTCTTATTCTTTGCAACTGGCATATGGCTGCTCCGAGTTGTGAGACAGAAAGGCCAGCTTATGCTGCTTAGTTATTTATTGTTTGTTTGTTTGTGTTGCCTCATTTAGTGATGGCAGTACTGCTGACCCACCTGTAGGGACACCCCTATTATCTCAGTTCAGTTCCACCATAGTTGAGCCGCAGGTTCTCCCTCCCTTTCTCCCTCCAATCCTAAAACATCCCTGTAGTACTGCAACCTGAGACTTAAGGACGATTATGTGAAAGAAATACACGTGTGTATTTTCATTTTCTTTAGCCATTGTAATTTTGAGTCTGTCTATTTCAGCACCTTAGATAACAACAGTGGTTAGTTGAAGGGGCGGTCACTTTCTGAAATGGAAGTCAAGATATTCTCTTCATGCACTCAATTTCTGTCAGGGAATCTAGATCTTCCACTCCCTACCCCTCCTTTAACTTATTCGTGTGTGTGTTGGTGTGTTGGGTGGTGTTGGAGGTTACAGGTGCACAGATTATTGCTGAATGTCAGGGCAAAGTATTCAGAGGAGTCCTTGCTCTGAGACAGCTCATCCCCTGATGTCTTCTGCTATGCTCCTTGCTCCCGTAACAGAGGGATCTAGCTTTCCTCTGATCCCAGGTCAATCTCTCTCGCCATACAATTTTAATTACCAATTGACTTCGCTACTCTTCCCTCTAGACCCAGTTTTGTTAGCCTCCCTAAGAGAAAAGCAAGTACTGCAATCAATTAATATATGGAAGATATAATTCTGTCACATGCTAGTTTGACGTATTTTATATCTTACCTATGTACAGTGAAACTGTAGTAAACTCCGTGTGTGTGTTAAACTGTTCATTGTTTTACTGGCTAATATCGTATAACAGGAGTAGAGTTGACTTTGAATTTGTCTAATGCATGAGCTACATAGTCTCATTCTGGTCTTATTCTCATTCACCACAATCAAGCTGAAAACTGTGGCATCCTTGAGGTCCACGCTAAGTCTTAACACTGAGAAAACAACATAGAGACAAAAAGCAACACACAAAATCCAGAAATAGGGCCAGCATTCAGTGAGATTTTATGTGATAGATTTAACATGGCAAAATTCATTTGAAGTCTAGATTATCAACAATCTAGAGAGATTCAAAGAAGTTCATTTATGATAGATGTGTGTGTGTGTGCGTGTGTGCGTGTGTGTGTGTGTTTATGCTATTGCTACACATTCTGTAAAAGATACAAATCCAGGCCACAGTTTTAGACAGGCATGAAGTGTGACTTTAACACTGCACAACAAAACCATTTCTATTTGCAGCTCAATTCTGATTAGTGGTGAAAAAGTATCAGCTACATTGGAATTTTTCTTTACCATTTTCTTGGTGTTTTCTAAAGTACGAAGGAGTGGTGGCCATGATGCTTGCATATTGCCTGAGAATTGTGGGTGGGAACATCTGGCCCTAACTGGCAATCTATCCACTCTGGTATCCACTGAGGTATACCTGGTATCGCCTCATCCTCTATTACATAAAGGTTGCAGCTATGTTGTATCTTCTTCCAAAACATGAGGTCTTTCCAAACCCAGGTCTAGCAGTGTTCACTTGTTATTCCTTTTGAGACCACTCTGATGTATCTAGAAACTCTCTGATGAAGCTCAGACCCTCTCTTTTTAATCAGTCTTAATTTTCAACACTCCTTCTCCCATGCCTGTCTGGGCACAGAATTTTAATTTCCCTCGGATACACTTCTGATGTGAATAATCGTGAGCACCCTTTACTTTCAGATTCCCCAAAAGCTGCCTGAAGTTTCTCTTGTCATTCTATTCCCTTGAGTTTGCATAAGATGCAACATCACTTTTTAGGAAGACTGCAGCACATAAGCCTTTAGCTTCCCGCTTATCAGACCTTGCTCTAAGTGGAAAGTGTATTTCCTACTCCAGGGAGTGAAAAAAAAACTAGCTCAGTCTCATCACATATGTTTTCCAAAACTTTTAAGTCTTATATCTGGTCCTCAGCTTTTTAAACCAAATGGATGTGTGTCTAGTATAAAAGAAATATCAAGAAAAACCTATGCCAAGTAGTATATCAAAATAACTTCCTGCTAAATATCACTTGCATCCACACTGTACATTGTTAGCTTATGTTTATTTAACTTTCCCTTTGAAATGTCCATGCCGTATGGTCATGGTAAACATTATTGACAGAATTTTAGAAATAAGGTAAAGATATTCAGATAAGTCAAGTTATCACCAAAACCTTGAGATAAGAACTACTACTAAAACTCAAGTCTAGTGACAGTTCAGGACAATAGCATGCATCTTAGAATATTTCAGAGTATCTTCGCATTTCCCCGTACATGACAACACTAAGAAAAATAAAAAATCCAACTTGTTTAATTTCTAACAAATGGTCAAATGCAAATATGTTGGTATAAGAAAACAAGTTGTATATTTAGTGTTTAAGATACAGCATCGTGTCAGAGCATGTAAAGAATATTTAGCATCTGCTCGAACCTCATTATATTTATCTGAAGTGTCTTGAGGTCAGTGGGTCTTTTCACAATTGTTTATCCTACCCATTCCTGGTGGTTAAGACATAGATGCTGTTTATCACCACATCATGTTTAAAAATTCAAACTTTATAAATTCAAATAACATGATAAATCTTAAATTCTGACAAGATATATTTCATCTTGTTCTGCATAACTTTTGACTGGTAGTTTTCCAACCCTTGCTTCATGTTAAAACTGTTTGTAGAGATTTATATTTCTAGAAATTCTGATATAATTGGTCTGGGTTAGGACCTAGAATTGGATTATTATAAATTAGCTCTTCTAGGTCATGCTAAAGTGCAGTCAGGGTTGAAAACCACTGCCTTTAAAAACTGTACCTGTATTATTTATTATCTGCCTGTGCTGTACTTAAACTTGCACTAGGGCAGACAACACCAGCTCATTTGCATTAAAAGAGCTACACTGATTCCAGATAACTCTTTCTCTCTCTCTGACTCTGTCTGTGTCTCTCTCCCTCTTCCTCTTTCCCAGGACCCTCTAGAAAGTAAAACAACAAGGGAAGGGTGATGCCTCACCCCCACCAAATTCAAATATTCCTAGTGCTTGAGTTTTATAATAACTTCACTGTCACAATGACTCCTTTGTTTTATATCCTAGGGGGACATCTATAAGGAGTGAGTAAGATAAAGGTTGTTGTAGTATGAAACAAATATCTTTCCAACTGTATTTTACTTTCAGAATTTATAATATCCTGTCCATGACCCAAATCTGTGGACCAAAGCCAACGGATACCCTTTTGAATCCCATGAGTGATGATATGTCCATGTTTGTTGGGAAGTGGTCCAGATGAACATGTGGCGATATTGACTTTAATTAGAGTATACTTCTAAGCCTATGGTGTGAGCCGTTCTGTAGAATTTGTTTTGTACTTATTTCATTCTCAGCCCTCTAAGAGCGCAGTAACCTGTGACAGCTCAGTTATTGTGTTCTCTATGAAGGCTGTGTCTACCAATGGCCCTTATTGCTGTTTTCTTTTGATCCAACTCTCCTCAAAGCAATTTCTCATCTTGTTTACTAAAATTGCTACACCTCTCATATTATTTCACTTATATTTTCCTTATGCAGCAGCCTCTAATGACCATTTAATAATTTCAAAGAAGAGGCAGGCATGTATTCTGAGCCAAGCCTTATTCTACATAATAAAATAGCTTGCATAGAATTAGAAAACAATTGAGTATTTCAGCTCTAGCAGTCGGAAAAGATCTCTTACTCAACAGAACGGATCATCTGACTCTCAGCACATGCATTCCTCTATTGCAGATACTTGTGTCTGGACTTGCCTCCACAGTTAAATAATCAGCACACATACTGCAGGAGTTGTGTCTTATCCATCTTGCTTTTCATTGTAGCACTTGGAAGCAATGCTACGGTACCTAAGCAGAGCTAAATCTGCTGTATAGATAATCTCTTTTTTATATTAAAACCACTAGCATATTACAATTGTATGCAGTAATACTCTACCAACAGCAAATCGAATGGCTTTTAAAAAAAGCCTTAGTTGTTAAATATGCAAAAACAAGTGGCAAATCAAGGAACATGTTTGTTTTAATTGTTTATGATTAATGTATTTTGCCTTTTTTAGTAAGAACTCAGGCACATAAAGCTTAGTGATCAATTCATTCAAGCTAATATGTGTTAACATGTATTTTCTCTCAATTCTAATTGTCATCATGAAGCAAGTGTCATCTCCCCCATTTCAAGTGCACTTTAGAGAAATGTACCTGATGTGCTTAGGAGACTTTGTGTATTTTTTTCTTTCAGCCTCTTGAGGTTAAAAACTCAGAAATTTGCCTTTGTGAGAATGTACTTGAGATTTAACATCAGAATGAAAAATGAATTCAAAAGACAAGGAGATCAGGGGGCTCATGGGTAGTGTTTGCGTTCGGCGTGTTTTTAAATAACAGCATTTCAACTTTCTATTAACGAGGTAGACAGAGATGATACTGTCGTTTTTGTTTTTGTTTTTATAAACTTCAACAAATGTGGTCTAAGTCTTAAACAATGAACTCTCATTTCAGAATTTTGAGAACTATTACATATGGAGTGGACGGGAACATAATTTCATTTTCTACTGACGGAGTGTACTCCTAATTAACAATGTTCATATCCACCCTTCTCCCTTCGAGCAAGCAAATTCAATAAGAAATCCCTGTAGCTTTGTAATACTGTGAAGTTGTATCAAACTACTCCGGTTCACAACAACAAAAATTATTTGAGATAAGAAGTGAAATAATTTTTCAATGTCAACATATGATAATCTCTCACATTGTAATTTCATGTTGAATTGCTGGGGTCTGTCCATCTTCCATAAAAGAGAATCTCAAAATCCCCGGAATGTAGCAAAATAGTTAGCAGGGACAAAAAAACATGGACAAAAATGTTGAATGACTATACATAGAATAAGACGAAGTAAGTCTTGATAACTGTATTGCATATTATTCTCAATTTCAAATTTCTCTTAACGGCTCTACCTTTACATCTTTGCATGAAATGTATCTTTTGTTGGTAAAAACAGCCATTATTATTATTATTATTTTTGCCTTTCTTATTTATAGAAACCCATACTTAACTCTAAAGAAATGTTTCTCTAAGACTTCTTCAAACTTCAGTGACTTTTTACTAGGGTTGGCATTGTCTCAATGAAAGCATTCAGCCAATTCTAAAAACACGTTGGTAGCAATTTTAGATCTGTTCACGCATATTCTGCATGATTGGTGACGCTAAGGTAGTTATTCCAGAAGACATGGGGGGTATACATCATCTGCATGATTCTGAAACAAGTCACTCTATAAATGCTGCCTTTGGTTTGCAGTTTGAATGCTACTTTGCAGTTTGGATGTGGCCTGGATGTCTCCAACTGGATAGATGGAACATTTTTAATCAATTCTCTATTATGGACTATCATTGACTGGAGAGACATCATGGAAAATTCATACAGCCAGAATCACTAACTTAAATCAGACTTGAATGATTATGTAGGCATCTCTTCCCCTGTGCTCTTAAAGTTTCTTTTGTGTATAACTATTAAATTACATAGTACTGGACATTTTTGTAAACATAAATGTCTCCTCTGTTTATCTTAGAAAAGGGACTAAGTATACCCAGCTGTAGATGCATATTAGATATACATATATATGTGTGCATAACTGTTATTGTTGTAAAATGATCTCATTACTTATTTGATTCATATATATTCTAGCTGCTGGTGTTGGAATGCTAAGAAGGAAAGATGGAAAGATATGCCAGGTGGCTTTTAGTATTGCACTTCCACGTCAAGCCAACACTGACCTGAGTTCTGACCTAAGTTTACTAATGGAGAAAATTGCTTTAGAAGGCTCACTTACCTATGAGCCAGCTTTGATTGGCTGACTCATGTTAATAAAGTTCACAAAAGTCTGTATATGTCAGTCAAGTTGCAAATTTATTAATTTTTCTATTGCCTCTATGATGACATCCTTCTCTTCATCCAAGAACTTCTTGGATATTCAAAAAATGATGGATACGAGTTCCTCACCTGTGAAGGCTTCCCTGTCTTTCTCATGTGAGCTGGGTATCACAGCTGGTGTTTGCCTATGACATCTAAAAGAGCACAGGTCATCCTAATTGGCATTTACTTGTTTCCTTGTTTTCTCCACTGCTCGAGGCTTTTGAGACAGTGAACTCGACGGAGGCTTCATTGTATATATTGTGTACCACTGAGTCACTGACCTATGACAGGCACTCCATAGATGATTTCGTATTGAAATCTACTTATTTTACTGTGCACAAGTGGATGAGACAGCTTTCTCTGTGTCTTCTCCTGAGGCTATCGTTGATGTACCTAAGGCTTCTAGATGATTTCTGAGATAATAAGCTAGACATTTCTTTACCTGAGGTTATCTCTGCCTCTGTACAATTCATGTATAGGAAAGTCCTTCCAATTAAGATTGGATATATCTGTAAAGGTTGAAAAAGCAATGATTAGTCCAGCTTTCCTAATTATAAATGGGTTCTGCAGCATCTATAATCATGATAGTTATGAATACCGGGTTTTATAAGGGAGCTCACTAATTCTAACAAATTAAATCAAAAAGTTAAAAACAGGCAGAGACAATTGGATCTGAATACACAGTTTCTATCTTATCTCAGTGATTGTATATATAAATATACCACTTGCAACTTTTTGCCCCTGCAAAAAAAGTATTTCAAATGGATCGTTGATATGTTTTTGTCTAAGTATTTTCACAGCTGCCGTAAAGGTAGAATTATGGAAGTGATTAGTCTCAGGTCTGTCATCATTCATCTTGAGTCCAGGATGCCAGGAGTTCACAGATAATATTATACCATATCCGGAAATTTGCTCCAATGAAATTTTATGGAAATAATGTTTGATAGATGTGAATTTAAGGTGGATAGCCATGTAGTACACAGGGATAAAAGGCAATAGAAGCTGTGTACTGCAGTTATCGCATCATAACACATGATCATTACTAGGTCTATGTCAATAAAGAAATCCATTCATGACTAATGGCTGCAGTTTTGGTAAACCAAAGTCCTCATATTATCCACTGGTAATTTAATTGGTGAAGAAATGGTTCATCATAGATGCTGGTGCAATATATGCTGGAATTGAAAATAAACTCATCATAACTGTGATTTGGAGATCAAAATAAAAAGGAAGTCATTGCTTAATAATTAGAGGTAAAAGAAAATTTTTGAATGGTGTCTCCAGTTTGGAAGTATTTACAAAGAACCCCATGGTTGACAGATGATATGTTGATGATGTATTTGATTTATTTGTCTAGCATATCATGCTCACAAAGTCCACATTTGCTGAATAAAATTAAGGGAACAGAAAATGTTGTGTACATGAACTTTATAATATTAATGCATTAAATATTAATGTGAAGCCATAGTACTAAGAAGTTTTTTTCTGCAAACAGAAACCTTTTTTTATTTACCTAATAACCTTGTGTGCAAGTGTTCTCAGGAAGGATAGTTAACACTTCTGAGAGAGCATTCAATCCACCTGGCTATCCAAGTAATAGCAAATTGAGGGTACAGATCGTAGAATCTTAGTCCTGGATGGCAGCTCCAAAATAATTTAGTCTGCATTGATGAGGGCCCTTAGGTCCAGAGCTATTGAATGAGTCACATATGTTCACATAATTGCCTAGTGACAGAGCTGGGATTAGAACCCCTGTCAGCTGACTCAAAATGCAAAGGCCTATGCTACCCCTCCCCGGTGACAGCTAGAAAATGACTACTAACAGATCAGCATGACCTTGGTGGCTTAAAATTCACTTCTCAGAATACAACATGGTTATTCCAATAGTAACAGAGAGGCTGCTCTAAAGTTTATGTTCGCACAGTTAGCCTTAAGGAACTCGGGGATATCCGGGACTGTTCTCAGGAAAGGGAAACGTGAAGAGGCATTTGTGACTTTTGTCAATGCCCTTAAGGACCTGGGAAAGACATTCTTGGGACCGATGGCTTTTGTGCTATAACACCCTGTTTTGTCAACCATGGGAAGTATGAGAGTTCACGCTGGACATACAGCTCAGTTGGGTTGTGACCTGTTTCATGTCCCAGCGTGAGATATTGAAGGAACCACTGATGTGTGATATTCCCCAGTCTCTAGGTCTGCTTTCTTAATGTAACTCTAGAGAGTTTGGACTTTTAAAAGACTGGCTCCTTTAAGTGGTTTAGACTGTCAGTGTCACCCTAAAAACTTCAGTGGGGCTACGTTGCCAAGGTGCCTTCTCCAGATGTTGCTCAGAGAAGAGTTGCGCTGACTAGTAGATGGGAGGACTCGCAAGGTTACAGACTGCTCAAGGGAGATGTCCAGCTGCTAATGGAAGCAACACCTGGGTTTGTCACATTGGAATGTCTGTCAACATCCCACCAGAAATTCCGGATTTATATGAGGAGATAATATTCTTCTGAACTTTTACTTTGTATTTGTCAGTTACCCAAATAGTGTTGTAATTCTCATTTTGTACTGTGTCTTGTAACTATGGCAGGGAGGGACATGTGTGATTTAGATCACGTGCTGTATTTTTTGTAGTTCAATTTATGTTAGGGGATTTATATATGTCATATAATTAAACTAGCTCAATGTACTTCAGGACTGTTTATGAATATCCCTTTTTTGAAAATGGGGAAACAGGTTCAAACATGGAATTAACTGTCCTCAATTCTTTCTGGTGGGATCTGTGGGATTAGGTTTCAAAACAGATCAGTCCCACTCTAAAGATTATGCTCTTTCTACTGCAATGCGTTCTCTTCTTCTTGTTTTTTTTTATTGCACCTCTGAGAAGACTAAATTGCAATTTCACAAAATTCCTGAGATAGCATGTCCAGTCTTTCAGACAGTATTTTTGCTCAATTACAAGAACATAGACACAATATTCAAGATGGGGAGATTTAAACCAAAGTACAGATGATAATCTGTTGTATTCATAGTTCTTACTATACTTTCAAATGCAGAAAGCATAATTAAATAATTTGAAAATAACGTGACATGCCTCATTTGCTGGAATATCAAATATTAGACCGTACACTTCCCCAAGACAAAATTGGGGGCATCTTGTCCTACTCCTTTATACATGTGGGTTGCTATGGTTACAGAAGGTGCTGAATTGGGAGAGGACTGAAGAAGCTACTCTAAAATTTTAGTTTGTGAAATATTAGCGAATGTTTCTCTGTTTGAGACCAGGTGCAAGAGCAACACTTTCCTATGACATGCTGGACACAATTTGACGAATAAAATACCCACAATTAATATTTTCGTGAATGTTTTTTCTTTACTTTTTTTTTGTGTTACATATAATACAAAAGAACTATAAGCATGAACGAGGAAGAAGGGTCCTGGTACCTGTGACAGTGTTACTCTCACAGAGAGCAAAGTTGAGCCCAGTACGCTGACTATGTCCACAAAGCACTTCTCTAAATTTGCTTCCTCTTCTCTCCCTAAATAGAACATATCATTAAAACTGCTTTGGGCTCACTAATGTTCACTAATTGGGTCTGAAGCTGGATTTTATAAGTAAGCAATTGTTTTAAAAGTAGACATATATGCACAGATGTACACATACATATATATGCATGTATATTATATATATGTATATGTGTGTATATATATATATATATACATTTAACAAATTTCTATATTTGTTACAGTTCTATATCCCATTGGAGATAGAAGTCATACAGCTGTTTTTCCTTCATCCAAATTTTATATAGTCAGAAAATAGCAGCTATATCAAAGTAATTTTTATTTTCTTTAAAAAATTAGAAGCCCTAGCAAACTGGAAAAACAATAACATTGGTCTTTTCCTTAGTAATATCCCATCCAATTAAGAAGATAGATGCATTTCTTGTAGCCATTAGGTACATGCGTATGGGAAGCAACAGTTTATTTTAAAAACTAAAGGACTATAAGACACTCAGTCACAAGATAAAGTCTGTATATGAGCAGTAGAGTTGGCTTATTTCTTTTTCTTTTTTTTGGGCTTATTTCATTTAAACAATATCCTAATTTGTATCTCAAAATAGACAAGAAGATCTTTTTTGAAGAAAGCATCAAACATGGTTGTAGGGAAAAATAGCATTTGGCGCGAAATCTAAATTAGGCCATTTCTGAAAAGTGGATAATTTGATGCAATGTGAAATAACCATTTCACTTATCTGTATACATCATTTCATATAACATATGGCTGATGGGTTCCATGCAATGAAATAAAAAAATGGAAGGTAACTGAAGGCAAAGTTGATCCTGTTAACCCCAGCTGATTAGACAGCCCTATTAAAACTAATTTCTATGATGAATATTCTGGGTAGACAAAAAGCAAATAGGTTGGGTGTGAACCATTCTTGCTTGAGTGTAAGCACACATACTTCAGAAACCCAATGTGTTTCTCTTGTTCATTCTTAGAACCCAGAACCTAGGGGAGGAACTTTTGCTCTGTCTCCCCAACACCATCTCATCTTTATTTTCCTTAAAAAAAAAAAAAAATGTTTCTTTCTTGGCTGCACAGACTGGAAAAATTAATCTAACTCATCTCCCTTTGGTCCAAAGGATGGTCACACGGCTCAAGCCAGACTCAGTTGACTTCTTTCCTACGATTTTAAATTCTGCAACTGGGAGAATAAGAAATTTTCTTGGTATGTGAGAGGATGTTAGAATAAAAGAACAAGACACTTACTGTCATATTTTTGATGTTCAGAAAAGGTACACACACATAAAGAGAACGTGATGCTGATGCATGAAATAGAGAGTAGAGACAGCCCAAGTTCAAGTATTTATTCCCAGAAAACCCTCAATGCCACTCAACCTCCACTAATTTCATGATTTGCTTACATAACCTAGTAAATTTCCTTTTTACCTTAAGCTGACTCATTTTGGGGGTTTTGAATTATAGTAGAAAGATTTCTTGATTAATCCCCTTAGCATGGTGCCTACTTTTTCCAAAGAGGAAATGAGAGATCCAAGAAAAACCTTTCCACCTTCTTTCTCCATGCGTCATTTTTTTCATCTATAAAATGAGGGTATGGTTCTAGATAATTTGCAATATCCATTTAACTCTCATAGTCCGATTTCCTTTCTGGCCAGTGGTTTGTAAAACTTCTCATAACACTTGAGGTTGCCACAAGTGGGACTGATGGTGGCTAGGGTGTTAAATGTATATATATACATTTAAGAATATATATATATATATATATATATATATATATATATATATATATATATATACTTATCTTTTTTTTTGTAGTCATCTTTTATTCTGATGTTGCTGCCTGTCGACTGTTTTTCTTATTGTTAAAGCAGTAGTTACTAAACATTACCTGAAACATGGGTTTCAAAACTAACCTCTGCTTTCTCCATTTCAGACCTAAGATTGATAGCAATACAAATGAATGATGAGAAACTGTGAAAGATGGTCCAACAAAGCTAAGTCCAGATCTTTTTAGGCAGTTATTCTCAAACTTCTACAGAAATATCCCTAATAACAGATGAGTTAAATGTGTTTTCTGTGGAGTTCTGTATGGAGGGTTCTAGAGTTATGTGATCCTGAAATAACCTGTCACAAAGAATTTATTTGAATTTGGAGAGTTGACTTTAAAACATCTAACAGAGATTATATATTCTATTCAATAATAAAAAAAAGCAATGCTTTAGTTTACTTGTAATTCATTAAATCTGAAAGAAGTAAAATGCACGCTTCAGACCTATATGTCATATATTAATCCACAGGTGTTTGAGGATCACAAGCTTTTGGTATCAATGGCTCCTGTTAAAAATATGTTTTCTGAAATTGGGATTATATAAATCCAATAGTGTATACTAACATAAAGCTCAAATCACCTCATGAGGCTTTCTTCATTTAATTGTAAAGAAAATGGAAACCACTACAGATAAATTTGAAGAAACAAAAGAACTCAGGAAAAGTTCAAAGAAAGAAACTCAAAGGATCCTTAATTATCTCAGGAGTGGCACCAGAAGATAAAACAGTAGAAGTCAAAAGAATTGCTCACGTTGTGTAGGGTTGAAGCTGTACTCAAAGCTTCTCTGCCAGTATCCCAGGAGAAGGGTGGGCAGTAGCCATGGTAAAAATGTGTGGTGGCATCAGAGAAGACAGAAACTAGGAGAAGCAGAGGGAGTGAGCCGGAGGCAAGATGGGGCTTCTTGGTGCTGTGTTCCAGAAAAGCCTGGCTGTGGAGAATGAGGGCTTCTGCTTCCTTTCAGTGACTTGCTAGTTTTCATTTTTTCACATGACATTAACAGATTGTTGCCTAATTTGGGGCATTTCTAACAGTACAGGAACTTTTCTGTCAGTTCTGAAAAAATAATTGCAAAAATCACATATTCTTTAATTGAACATTCATTAACTACTTGGCCAGAAATCCAAATAAGAAAATGTGTAGTGTGCTGTTCTGTGTGTAATAGAAGTTATGTAATGCATTTCTTCTCAGAAGAGAGAATAAAAAGTAAAGTAAAAACCACCCCCAGGTGACCACTTTTAGCACTTTTATTTTGCCAGGAGAGGTAAGGAACATGCATAAAATGCATGTGTTTCAATTAATGTCCCTTGAGTGCAGAGAGAAAAGAGCTCATTATTCTTCTAATAGGCAAAATTTGATTTTGTTGACACCCTAGCAGTATGTCAATTGCTCGGTATATCTCCCTACGCTGTAGTCTTACAAACTTCTTTTTTTTTTTTTAACATAGCAATTCTATGATATATCCCCATGGGTGTCTATTTACACTACCTTACAATCCACTTCTGGAATAATAACTATAATTTTAATGAAAACTATATAGTACATGCTTATCTGCTACATGAGTGTGGAGTGTGTCTACTTATTGGTAAGTGGACCATACTTCACACATATTAGGTAATGAATACATGAATTCAATTTAGGATCCATATTGAAAGATACAGTTCCATAAGGGTAGGCTGACCTCATTGATTAGACTCCGTAAAGCCCAAATTTCTGACATAGGCATTTCTTTTTAAATTCGTTTTGTGTCTCCATGGACTGGCTCTGTGCCTTATGTGCAGTAGGTATGAAACAAATGCTTGTTGACTAATGAATACATGAAGGAATTAATAAATTAATGATTGGATGAATGAATGAATAAGTGAATAGCTATATGTACCAACAAAAATGTTGGTGAATACGTAGAATTATAGAATTTAATTGCTGAGTGAAATCATCTATTTGTATAAAATTTGATGTGGTAGACAGAATGATAGCCTCAAAGATGATGAAGTCCTCATCCTCAAAACCTGTGAATATATATCTTACATAGCAAAAGGGACTTGGCCAATGAGTAAGGACCTTGAGACAAGAAAATTATCCTAGATTATCCAGGTGGGCCAATATAATCACAAGGGCCCTTAAAAGAGGAGACAGGGGGTCAGAATCAAAAAGGCAATGTGACTATGGAAGCAGGGAGAGAGAGGAGAGAGAGAGAGAGAGAGAGAGAGAGAGAGAGAGAGAGAGAGAGAGATTTGAAGATGCTGACCTACTAGCTTGGAAGATGGAGAGTGAGACTCAGCTCTCAGGAATACTAGGAGCCTTCAGAAGCTGGAAAAGACAAGGGATTAGATTGTCCCTAGAGCTTCCAGAAGGAACCAACCCTGCTGATATCTGGACATTAAGCCCAGTGAGACTTATTTTTGGTCTCTGACCTCCAGAACTGTAAGAGAGTAAATTTATGTTGTTTTAAACTGCAAAGTTTGTGGTAATTTGTCACAGTAGCAAAAGGCATCGGGTAGTCCTATTCAGTAGATCTAAAATAAAGCCTGGAATCTGAACGTACGAAGAGTATATATCTGAGGCAGTAATTATCTAAGGAAACCCTGATATATTGCATCACACTCATCTTGTACTTTATAAAGGCACAATGTTAGGATCGCAACACCACTGGTAGAGTCGTAAGTACAATTTGCCATGTAATACAAAACTGTTTGGAAAAACAAGCCAGAAAAAAAACGAAAAAAAAAAAAAAACTAAACTATTAACACTATATTCTGTAACTACGTACTGGTTTTCTCCTCTTGCTTTTACAAAAAGAACAATAGCTAGCATGTGCTTTCACAGAGGATGATTTGGATAATACTTTCCATGCATTATTTCAAGCAGAAATTCTCCATCTATCATTTTTGCTTGTATTATAACAGCTCACATCCCTCAAAGAAGTTCACATTTCATTGCAGGGAGCTAAAGTTGCCTGTGTTACATCTCTAACTGCATATCATGGTGTTTACTTACCAGTCTCTTGAATAGATTGTTGGTGGTTTTGTTTATCTCCTTCTGTGAAAGGTATGACAAGTATGGATTGTGAGCATATTTTTTTTCTGTTTTATCCAAATTATTCTATTAAAGTGTACTAGACATGGCCTTATTAGATATAACCCATTCAGAGTTTGCAACAGTTTTGAGCCCTTCAATAGGTATACTATGTTAGTAATATTTTCTAAAAATATCGCAATTAAGGATAGCATTCTAATACGGTGTTACTTAGTTCAAATTTAGGCCACTAATAGAAAAGGAAAAAGTTAAAAAATACCAAAAGAATCCTCAGAAATGACTCTTCCAAAATAGCAGCATCTTAAAGGAGGTATTGGGAAGCCGCACTCTATGACACATCAACAACTGGAATTTACATCCTGTGTTCCCATATCCATTTCTTAGTACCATTTAACAATCGTAATTATTACCATTTACTTATTTTAAATTCAACATGATTCCTACACGTGCTCTCACATGACCATTTTCGTGTATGCATCATCACACAATATATAGCTCTCTTGCTTTGAAAAGAAGGTGTCACTATAGAGACAAATTTCAGTATGGATGGCTGATTTCCTGCTTTCAGAATGATTATTCAAACAGGTGAGATCTGAGACTCTATTATTTTCATGGATGTATACAGGAAAATATCGACTTAGACTCACAAGGTGCAACTGCCATCAATGCTGTTTACCACCAAAGTCTTGAAGTCTTTATTTTACTAAACTTATTGAAAATTGAAATGCCATTTATAGGATTCCAAGGACTTATACTACTAGACCCAGATCCTGAGCCTTGTGGATAGCATGGTGTGTTATTGCCTGAGACATTAAGCTACTAGACCTCTGTTGGAGACCAACTGTACCTGCTTCACAACCTAATATAATGGATTAATAATGAAAAAAAATGAAATCTGCCCTGTTTTTGCCAGTGAGGCTGTGGAGTACTCTTTGTCTTCTCCTTATGCCTGTTTTAGTGACTGTAGGTAGGGGAGATTTTTCTCACCAGATGTACATGTAGCAAAAACTGAAGCATCTCTTTTAGCAAATGAGCTACAAAATATCAAAGTTTGGGGCAGTCCCTCTGGAAACTTTTGAATATGGTGATCTTCCAGTGCTGAGTGCATTTGAGGTGACAATTCCTCCTCGAAAGTAGATTGTCATAAATGGGAGATGATAGGACTTTATGAGAGCCACTGAAATGATTGCTGCCTCAGTTTCCATCACTGTATAGAAATAACCGTCTAATTTGCAGTTGTATTATCAGGGTTAATGAGTAATCTAAATTACATCAAGTTTCTCAGAGATGGGCATTATGTAAATAGGAAGCATTCTATTAAATGGGCAAAGTTGATATATAAAATGTGGTCTTAAATTTAAGTAATTGACCAGAAATCAGGACTTTGGGCCAATTACTGGACAGCCAAACTGTGTCATTTGAGAAAAATTGTACACAACATCCTTTCTTTGTTTCCAACATTTGCTTATTACATGAAGGAGATAATTTAGCACTAAAGAAGGCCACAGTTGCATTCTCTCCATGTATCACCGCAGACTGCTAAAAAATGAATTATGTTAAATTGGTAGTCAAAATCTTTCCCCAAATGATGGTAATTGGATCTCAGATTCAAAAGACACTGTTCAATTGGAAAGAAACGGCCAGAGGAAATATAAAGGCTCAGTCCTCATATAAAGTATTTTATATTTTCTTAGGTATTATATCACGTTCACTCTACAAAGGGAGGAAACAGTGACCCCAAACATGCACCTGATATTTAGCTTAAAAATGTCATGTGTTAATTGTTTATGTATGTGTTTTTCATGCTGTGAAGTCTCCTTGTAGGTGGTAAGAATCCTCATTAATTTTTATTAATTGCCCACTGAATATACAGTACTCTGCTAAGATGGTTTAATGGACCTGGGATAGAGAAATGAAGAATGCAAAAGTGATCAGGATCCTTCTGTCAAAATCATTATGCATATTGTTATTCTTATATGAGAATGTCTCCATAGTTAATCATTTGTGTTTTTGTCAAGTAATAGTGGGACTTTTAGAAGATGCGAACATACTATGATGTGAAAGATCCTACTGTTTTAAAATGGAAAAGCAGTGCACTCGCCTAGGATGTTTTGAAAGTTTGTCACTGGCGATTTTCATAGGAAAGTTATTAATGTAGATACGTGTTTATAACATGGCAAGTTGTTTAATCAGGGGATGCTTCATTAAATTGAGAGCTATAAGCTGTGAATAATAGTTTGCTGTAAATATCTCTGCAAGAAGCTATACACATTCTCCAAAGAGAAAGTAAACATCATTTATGTGGAAGATAAGTTAAAGATGAGTTATAGCGTGATAAGATATACATAAGGCACTAAAAACAAATCAGGATGACATATGATCCCCAAATAGACTTGAACACTCTTTAGATAGATAGGACTCTTTAGATAGATCAATAGATAGATAAGATAGATAGATAGGAAAAACTCTTATCTAAATAATTCGTACTGGATTTTTGTGTTTTTTCCCAGTGTCCCCTTCATGACCACTAAAAAGTCTTGGGAACTGAGGGGAATATAAAAACAATTAAGTGGTTCACAAATTCCACTAAGAACTATATGTTACCCAGATGGTTGGTATTTCAATCCACATAAGTACTTAGTACAGATTATTAAGGGAGACAGAAAGAAAGAAATTAACATATTATTCAACAAAATTTCCCCATGTTGTGTAAATAAAATCTCTGGGAATATATTTATAACTAAACATTTTACAAATTCTTTTATACAGAAATATTTTGTCCCTATATTAACTCTGTATGTGCTCATAGTCACAGACACACAGATACACACACACACACAAACGCACCAAACATTTTATATTTCTATTCTAAACATATGCCATAAAATAATTGTGCTAGCTATTTTACACAAATATGTGTGTGTGTGTGTGTGTGTGTGTGTGTGCGCGCGTGTGTATACATGAATATATTTATTTACATCTAGAAAAGTGTCCTGGTCTATTCAGGCTACTATAACAAAAGCACAACAGGCTGGGTGGCTTGTAAATAATAGCAATGTCTATCTCACAGTTCTGGAGGTTGGCAACTCCGAGATCACAGCACCTGTGTGGTCAAGGTCTGGTGAGGGTGTTCTCCAGAGCTGCAGAGCCTGTATCTCTCTCTAGGCTCTCACACGGTCGAAGGCTGAGGGGAGCTCTCTGGGGTCCCTTTGAGAACACTAATCCCATCCATGATGGCTCCACCCTCATGACCTATCCACCTGCCAAAAGCCCCACCTCCTACCATCATCACCTTGGAGGTTAGAATTCAGCATGAGCGTCAGGGGACACATTAGGATCATAGCAAAAGGCAAGATATTAATATTTAGTTTTTAATTAATATTGACATTTCTGTTCTTGTTAGGTGTAGTGACTAAATAGTTAAGAGTCAAGGATGAAGAAACTAAGATAAAGAGTGTTTAGCAAAATATTTACAGGTAAAATGCTTTGACTTTCATTAGTAATAAAGCAAATATCATAACAGATCGTGAGGAGGAACTTCTCTCCAGTATGAAAGGTACTAAGTGATATACATATTGAACTGCTCATGCTATTTAAATATCAAAACTCCAAGTGGACCTTTGAAAGTATAACCTTTAAATGAAAACATAGTATTGATTTTTATTTATTGCCTCTTGAGTGAAAACATGTTCAATTCATCATTAAACCCTGAAGTCGAATGATAGGCCACTTTTACGATGCCCCTTGATTCCACCTCGTTATAGAGGAACGTTTTGTTTTCTTCATTAGTGTAATGTCTTGATACAGAAAGGGTTATATATCATTCAGTGGTCCTTTAGACCACGTTATTTTGAAAGCTATAGGTTTCTGACATAATGACTATGTTGTAGCTATACTGAAATAATAGTTAACATCCCTTGTTTTGTGGAAATTTGGTAGCTAAAGCCAAAAGGGAGAATGGTGATAAAAATTATCACATATGTCTAAATTCATACATCAGCATTTCAAAACTGTATATCCCAAATTATTAATTTCTACATTCATTTTGTCTTTGTATATGCATATATCTAAATGTACTATACTTTGGTCAAAAGTTCCCCTTTCGTTTCCTGGAGCAGCCTTATTCCTTTCTCTACAAAATCATATTTTAGAAGACAAAAAAAAAAAGAATGATTATATCCATTTCTTTTTGAAAATGTATATAAATATACAGTTTGATATGTTTGCTATATAGTTATATGTGTGTAATATTTATGTATTTCCAAATATATTTCTAGCAACCATAAAAATATGAAATATAACATTTCAAATGATATAATAACTCAAAAGTAATTACTTCTCACCCCAATACCTTCTGTTTCTTCTGATATAAAGAAGGTATAGAGAAATCTGCTTTCTTAAACATATTTCTTTTTGACTCACAGCTTATTGGTCATCAGCTACTTTTGATGAGGTGTAAATGTAGATTTCTTTATTTAGAATATTGACCCTCGAGGGATAAGTATTTCAGGGCAAAGGTTTTGCAGGCTTAGATGGCTCAAATTGTAAATGCATAATTCCAAAGATCATTTCTTGCAATTTTCTTTTTTCAGTTAGGAAGAATTACAAGGCAATTTCAAATTCAATTCAAGTCTCTGACCCTGATCTACTAGAACATAAATATATCTTATCCAATTACATCAGTGACCCAAGAACACTTTCTACTTCCTTGGGGATGCTTCTTTTCATTGTTTCCTGATGATGAAACAGACTGACTGGAAGACCGCATATATAGGAGAGTAATAGCTTACAGGACAGGTTTTCATCCAAAGGAAGACAGACACAGGAAGATACCACACTTTGATGATGATATGAAATGCCTGTTTAATACACTGTTCCTTTTAATACATTAACCTTTTTTTTTTTTTTTTTTTTTTTTTTTTTTAATTTTTTTTAAATTTATTGGGGTGACAATTGTTAGTAAAATTACATAGATTTCAGGTGTACAATTCTGTATCACATCTTCTATAAATTACATTGTGTGTTCACCACCCAGAGTCATTCTCCTTCCATCACCATATATTTGATCCCCCTTACCCTCATCTCCCACCCCCCACCCCCCTTACCCTCTGGTAACCACTAAATTACGTTCCCCAGATTAATTTTCAAAAGAAACTTATTAATTTTTGAGAAGCTTTTTATTGATTTAAAAGTGAAATGATTTTTTTATTAAAATTTATTGGAGTGACAATGGTTGGTAACGTTAAATAGGTTTCAGGTATATAATTCTTTTTTTTTTTTTTTTTTTTTTTTTTTTTTATTTATTTATTTTTTTTTATTTATTGGGGTGACAATTGTTAGTAGAATTACATAGATTTCAGTTGTGCAATTCTGAATCACATCATCCATAAATCACACTGTGTGTTCACCACCCAGAGTCAGCTCCCCTTCCATCACCGTACATTTGATCCCCCTCACCCTCATCCCCCACCCCCCAACCCCCTTACGCTCTGGTAACCACCAAATTACGTTCCCCAGATTAATTTTCAAACCCCGTGGCCATCCTGTGGTCACCGACTGCCCTCCAATCCCCTCACCCTCCCCCCCACCCCCCACTCCCCCCGCCCAAGTGAAATAAGTCAGACAGAGAAAGATAAGTTCCATATGATCTCACTTATTTGCGGATTCTAAAGAAAAGAATAAGTGAATGAACTAATCAGAAACTGTTTGGGAGACAATGAGGAAAAACCTTTTAATGTAACAGGAAAGCCTAGGAGTTCAGAATATTCCACTATTACTCAAGTAAATCAATTCCAAAGTAAATCAGTTACTCGTACAATAATATTGCACATATTTTCATTATCTACCAAGTGGTAAAACCAGAGAGATATCTTGTGACAGAAAAGAAAAGCTGGAGTTGTTTTTAAATCCATTATTTCCAAACTATGAAACAGATCAGTTAAGAAAAATAGATCAGAAGGATCACGTTTTCTGTTTTGTTTTCCTTTTGCATTTTCAAAGTATTTATTGACATGGAGATTACTTGTAAATGTGCGGCATTTTAGCTTATATTTCAAAATATGTTTTCTGCAAATGGTGATGCAAAATGGTAGGTAGACTTACTACTGCAATAGGATCACTGAAATCCAAAAGAGGGTTCCAGGAGAGAGAGCCCTTTGAGAAGTCTCTTTTTATGATTGAATTAGGACAGTCAAAGTCATGGCACGTAATGTGTTTTGAGGAAACATTCCCTATGTACCCACATGTTTGGACACACTAGGAGACCTGTTGTCCAGAAATAATGAGAGCAACACTTTATTCTGTCATTTACTACCTTTTGACCTCATTCCAATAGCCAGGACTTAGTGGGCTATGATTCTCTTCTCCAAAAAATGAAATACTAATTTATCGATAAAAGACCACAGAGGAGAAGAAGAACCAATATTATCAAGTTAAAGTGTGTTGCGTGTGCATAGTTAAATCATGAATTATCTATTTATATGTGAATATTAGGACTCTTGAACAACAACGATGTAGATATCCACAATTTCTTTTATAAGACATAGTGTTCCTTCATGACATTGTAATCCTCTCACTTAGAAATCATATGAGGGAAACAAAAAAGTTTTCTCTTAGAATATGTTTTGGTTGTTTTTTGTTTTAATAGAGTTTTACACTAGGTGAAAATTCCAGCTATAATTGAGCAGATTAATTATCTGTGACTTTTTTGGTCCAATCAGACCAGTGATGACTTTGCTTGAGAATGGTTTTTGTTACTTAAGATCGTTTTCAGGACAGTAAACCCCACACTTAACTCTTAGTGAAATTTGACTTGTAAGAATAAATCAGTTTTGGTAATGTCATGTTCTTATTTCAATGAATTTATAATTACGCAGAACACAGGTTGTTTTCTTCACAGAATCCTACCCACAAGGATTCTATTGATTTACTGTTTCATTATATGAAATAGCACATCAGGGTGAAGGTAAAACAGAAAACAAATTGTGATCTAATCTAAGATGTAGATCTATATTGGAGTGAGACTGCTGACCTGTGAAATACATTCAAGGAGTATTTACAAAATCATTCCTATTGTCAGAATGATGTAAAGAGCTCTCTGGGTATTACAGCAGGGATTGAGAAGTCAGGAAGTTTCTATAGGTACTCATGAACTTAAAATGCTAAAATAATTTTTACATATTTGCATTACTGAGAAATGTACTTTTCTAATTGTAGAAGGAATAACTTAATATTCCCTAAAGTGTCTTTATGTATAGGAAAGATAGGTTTAGAGAGAAGAGTGTTGCATGGGGAGGAACTACTAAAATTAAACTCATGAACGTTGAATATTACAGTTTAGTTTTCTGTACCTTTTGAAATACCTCTGTTGTCACTAAAAGTGCTTTGAGACTATTATGTTGCCATGAACCTTACAGGCACCCTTCCTCATGCAAGTGATCTTCATTTTTATCAATTGAAGTAATACATACATATAGAAAATGCATGTAGTGAAATTTAATGAATTTCACTAAAAGCAAGAAATTAGTTATCATTGTTCTTTCATTTCTTTAATTATTTAACTAGCATCATTGAGTACAACTTTACATCAGGATGTGGTATAATTCCTGCTAGGAATTACAATAAAGAAATCAACAAAACAGTCCCTGTCCTATGGAAGTTCATAAAATTTAACAATTTAAATGCAATTTGACATTTGTGCAGGGCATTATAAGACCACTGAGGAGGATCACAGAAAAAGGTGTACACAACTACTAGAAAGACAGCAAGCTTAGGAGTCAAGAAAATTAGATTCTACTATAAGTATTGTGATGAAACAGTTCTAAGAACATAAAAACAATTTTTCCTCATTTATAAGGCTAGTGCTTTGAAAAGACCGTTCATAGGATCTTGAACTTTAAATATTTTATAATTCTTGGGGTTATGCCTAGATCACAAAATTGTGCTTGACAAAATGGTGTCCAAAAATAAACTGTATCTACAATAGAATAAGTGATATTTTACCACTACCAAATGCATTTTACCTGCCAAAATGGTGTTATTTCTATTTCATTTAGAAATGTTTTAATTAGATATGTAAGGACTAATTTTCAAGTGAGTTATTGTTTCTGGAACAAGACTTGGGATCCATCTATATATACATACTTTTCCAAGGAGATGAACTCTTGTCTTTAGTTGTTTATATTTGAGTTGGAAATTTCACAAATGTAAAACATATGAATTAAAGATGCATCCATAGGAGGGAAGGAGGGAGGGAAAAAGGGAGGGAGAGAGAGAGAGAGGAATCAAAGTTGATGAGATCCTCAACTCAACTTATACAACTGAAAATACTATTTTGTGATTTTATTGGAAGTAAATATTTGGCCTATACTCAGTAGGTTTTATGATAAATCAAATTACAGAATTTTATTTGAGATCTTCCTTGGAGCCTTTAAGAAAATAAGGGAGCTATAGCAGAGTTAGGATTGAAGCAGTAGATTTACATTTCAATTTTGAAGAAAAGCACCTATATCATGATACCTTGATCTTAAAAATAATTTTGAAAAATGCTTGCAGTACATATTTTTTATATATTGTGAGAATTCCACTTAATTTTCATATCTGATAAATACAAGAAATGCCTGAGAGAAACCAGCTATTATTAATTTGCCCTCTTGTGAAATGCTGACTACAAATTCACCTTTACACATATGGAAAGAATATTAGTTTTGAGGAATCTGGTGCTTCAAATATTCCCCACAGATAGTTATCTGTGGGCTAAATAAGCTTCACCATAGAGTATGTTAAACGTATAAATTAGGACTTATTATGAAAAGTTATGTTTAATTAAAAACCTAGTTTAAAAATCAATTTTCTTTATAAAATAAAACATGACATTCTGTTTGACACACCTTTAAAATAGAAACTCATGATTTCCTTTAGTTGAAAAAATTATTATACTAAAGCATATTGTTTACTAAGAACCTTCTAAGTACCAGGAAAAGGTACTAATTAATTAATTTAATCCTTAAAAAAAATATTGAGTACTTATTGAGTGCCAGTCACTTCCTAAGCAGTGAATAAAACAATTTACAAATTCAAGGAGATTACATTCTACTGGGAGAAAACAGATAATCAATAAAGAATAAATACCTATTGAATATTTCCATCTGTTATAACTTTTTTGTAGAAGAATAAACGAGGGAATAGGGATAGAGACTGGTGACGGGAGGGATGCTATTTTATTTAGGTTAGTGTCTTCATTAGTTTGGGCCACTACAGCAAATTATCATAGACAGCTGGCTTCAAAAGCATGACCTTAATCTTTATTCCAGCAGTCTGAGATGGTTAGAAACATCTAGAATTCAAGATAGATACGTTGTAAGTCATGGAAATCAGAAAGCTGATAAAACTCAGCAGAAGGGAGAAACCAAAATCCTGCCTCCTGCTGTGTTACATTAGGAGAGAAAATATATCTGTGACCTATATAATCTTGGGTCAAAATACACTTGTTTGAAAAAATTGTGATATGTCACATTGCTCTCTCTGTGGACTCGCTCTTCTAAATGAGGGCAATGGAATTCTCCTAGTTCTTAGCAGCCACACAGATTGTTCGTCTTTTCTAGATTACCCTAGGTGACAAAGAATGCCAAAACTGCTGGGAGAAAGGGCATTGTACTGAAAATGCCTTCTATTAGCTTTGCAGACCTATCTGAATTTGACCCCTCAGATGTTTTGGATCTCGAATCCTTGATTCTGACTACAGTGCCGATTGTAAATGAGAGTCTGGGGGAAAAAAAAAAAAGAAAGAAAGAAATTAGTAAGTTAGTAAATGATGAAACTATCAATATATTTAAGAAGGTAACTAATAAGTCCATGGAAAATACATATACTGTGGGTCCTAGAGAAGAGAATGACAGAAGGAGACATTTATTATTTCAGAGATTAATGTAAATAAAAGCACCCAAATGGCAGTTTAATTCCTCAAGAATGAATATGATCCATATTATCAATAATTAAAAAATGAAATATGCAAATATCCCTTTAGGTAAGAATGTAATTAAATGTTTCAAGTGTTATATGGTGAAGAAATAAAACTAAATATCAAGAAGCCCGAATACAATCTACATTACATAGAGCCTTCCAGTTTACAATATCTGTGTTCAGAGTTTATCTCATTTAAGTTTTATAACAATACCGGTAGATTGATAAGTCCCAATTTAAGATTCAGAGAGGGTAAGCAGACTCCCAGATTTCATAAAATAATAAATGATAATGTTCAAGATGCTGAATTGTGTCCTAATATAGAAAAACTTCAAATTTCACAATTCCTCCCAAACTGTATTTATTAATTACACTCAGCATGCCACTTCTCCATGTTCTCTTTTCTTTTCTATGCTAAGTGGGATATAAAAGGAAAAGAGACACCATAATTTTTAATCACAATCACCTGTTACTTCTATGATTTTGCATGTGATTTATAGAAATCAAAATATTATAAAGTTGATGAACCTTATTTTCCATATTCTTCAGGATTTGGGTCGTATCTCGAAAATAATATTTTAAAGATAAAAATAGTAAAATAAGTGATGATGTTTATATTGAAGGAACTATTTATATATCAATATTAAAAGTGCCACGGTCTTGCTCAAACATTCTGACACTTCAGTCTTATGGATCTTAACACTTAAAGGAAAGGCTTCTATTAGAAAAATATCTGCAATTGTACCAAAAAGCCTACACAAAATAATAAGGAAACCAATTATATCTCCAGTTTAAGTTGGACTTTATAAACTTTTCAGTGGAAAAAAAAATGGGGAAAGAATAGGTCCTAGAAAATGTTTTATTTCTAATGGAAATGCATACTCTATAAAGATTTTATTCTAGCATATGCAAAGAGTTTGCAGTTATACTCTATTCTGATTTTGCCAAGAGAAAAGAAAAACAAAACAGGCTTTCCTTTATAGAAAGAGAAAATAAAAGAAGAAGGGAGCTGCTTGCACTGCATGGAAAGGTGGTACAGGAATATTTTAATAGAACTGGCAAAAACTGATTGCTTTGCTAGATTACAGTAGTTTGAAGAGAAATTTTGCATAGCAAGAACACTTCATAGTCAAGCACAACTCCCCTTGAAATTTGAGGAAAGGAAATAGTTTATTAGTAATTGGATATCTGTGGTAATGTTTCATATATATACATATGTATATATATACATATATATAGCATTAATTTTTCTCTGCACTTATAAAAAATGTAATGTTAAAATTTTGAACTTTCTGCTACTTATGAACATCTACAAATCAATTATGTCCTTCTCTATGACACCAATACAGTTTATACCTATCTTTATGCATTGCCCAGCTGTGTTGGTTACCAAATATTTTCTGGACTAGTTTATTCAAACCTTTCCAATCGCACTTGTAATTTTTTATTTTGATTTCTTTTTCAATCAAATCACTTAAAATTCAAGAAGAAATAACACCAATCAGTTTTCCAAGCCATTGTCTACCCTGGTTTCGAACAATATATTTTGATAACCCAGACATTTTTTTCTTTGGAAGGCATGTGACTGATGGCCAGTGCGATGTTAGTAAATTTCCTGGGCCAGGATTAAGCACGTGAATTCCCAACTTGCTCATCTTGGGAAATCCAGAAAAGAATGGCCTGTACATTACCTGAAGAAATTCAACTGAAAAATTTCTCCCTCAGCTCCCATCTCTCTCTGGCATTCAAAACAGAATCAGCTACTGACTGGTCCATTTCCTTGCTAAACTGTAATTTAAGAAACAGAGGCTCCTGGGTATTTATTTTATATCCTTGTAAAGCTAAGCCAGAGGAGTGGGTGTCTAATTACTACCTAAGCTCAATTGCTTTATTTTACTGATTGAGACAAAAGATACTTAGTACAAGAAAGAAAAGGACTTGATCTATATAAAGTTACTTTCAAATCTCTTTTTAACTTTAAAATAAAATATACTCAATAGCTGACCCCAAATATAGTATTAATTTAATTTCCTTTTGATCTAAGTAGAAGTAAACACAATGAAAAAATATGTGGAAAATTGTCAATAAATAACTTGCAAGTTTGATTTTTTTTTTAATATCTTCCCTCCTCAAGCTGTGGTAAATATAGATATTACATTGAACAGGACTCATCAACCTGTGACAAAGAACTATATTTTGTTTGTCTGTTTGCTTGTTTAATTTCCTGGTGATCATAGACCAGACCAATACTTTTGTTAAAAAAAAAAAAAAAAAAAAAAGCTTGGATTGTGCTCTTATGTGAAATCACTACATGTTTCAGAATGCTCCTTTCCACAACTAATCACATGGCAGACCAGTAACAGTTTGGAGATTGGAGTGAGATCACACACCACACTGTTGGTTGCACTGCCAGAAGTTGCACTGTAATTATCTGGTCTTGTGCTTATCTCTCCCATAGGACTATATCACCTTGGAGCTCTTTCGTGAAGGTTTGTGTCTTATTGGTTTCATCCGTCATAATAGAATATTGCCTGGAACACAGTAGGTGGCTAATAAATAGTGCACTGAATGTATGAGTTAAATAATCGAAAGTCTTTCAAAATACCCAGGAATCCTAGACATTCCTGATTTGGGATTGTGAGAAGTATAGAATCAATATTTTAAAACAAGAACAAAACTTATAAAATGATTCCCTTACTACAAATTTCATATACCTCAAGAGCAATTGGATTAGAGTGACTTTCAACTCTGAAAGAGCATTTGTAGGTATGTATGGTGGGTTAATCCAGGCTGTGAAATCAGAAAGGCTTCAGATTGATCAAGCCTGGACTTGATCCCATAACAGGCACTCATGGGTCATGTGCTAGACTGAGCTTTGACAGGCCAATTCCCTTTTTGTTCAAATAGCTACATCAATCCTTACCTTGTATGTTTGTCCACTAGGGCTGCCATAACAATATAGCATAGGTGGGACAGCTGAAGCAACAAAAATTAATTTTCTCACAGTTCTGGAGGTTTGAAGATCCCTATCAAGGTGTCAGCTGATTTGGTTTCTGCTGAGGCCTCTCTCCTTGGCTTACAGATGGCCGCCTTCTCTTCTACAGATGGCCGTGTCCTCATGTGGCCTTTTGCTCTGTGTATGTGCATTCCTGGTGTTTCTACCTCTTCTTATAAGCATATCAGCCCTATTGGATTAGAACCCCACCTTTATGACCTCATTCAATGTAAATGCCTCCTTAAAGGCTCTATTGCCAGATGTAGTGTCATTAGAGGTTAGGGCTTTAGCATATGAAATTTGGGGGTACAATTTATTCCATAAAGTCTTGGCACATTGTTGTAAAAAGTTAAAGGTAATCTATAGAGAGCATGTTTGATAGCATTTACCTCATATTGAGCTCTCTGATGAAGTTACTATTAATGATGAAATTTATTATTACCCTATGTGCTGGTTGTTCACCAATTGCGATGTCATGTTTTATGTATTTTGCAAACTTCCTTAAAAGCAAATCCAACTAAATGAATACTTTAACAAGAAGGAAACAAGGGTCACATTTTTTAAAAGAAAGAAATATCATAATGACTGTAAGGCTACATGAGAGCCAAGATAAACATTGATAATAATAATAATAATAAAATAATAATAATAACAACACAATTATGGGTTTAAATTGGAAGACTTTGGAGGAGAAAATGATGGTCGAGGTCATCTGATCTCATCATTAATGACACTGACAATTTAACCTTGCCTTAGCTTGGCACATTTGCAAACATCTGAACCCACAAGGGATTTCATTTTTACTATTTTATTTTCCAGAAACTATGATGATTACTAATCAACAATCATGTTTTACTAGTGTCTGCATAGTGGTTTCTTGATTCAGCATGAATAATTGCCTGCCATCTGTATTGCTCAACTTTCATAACAAACCTCAATTAGTGAACTGAAAAGAAAATGCACTAATGTATTCAGTGCACTGAGCTCACGCATGAAATGTAAGAGAATGTCAGAGAAGTTATTCATTTACTTACATAGCCTTTCCTTTTTTTCTTCCATTCTCTCTTAATGTGTTTCAGCCTATACTTTCTACCACCAACCATCAACATGATATGTGGTAGCCTAGGCTTCTAGCTCATTCCATTTTTGGACAGTTGGTTTCAAAGAATACTTGACTCGTAAGCAGAAACAACGTATTGGTTAGCTCCACACTTTGCCCTGGAATAAATGTGTCTGTATTGAAGAACATTTTGTTCTTCTGGACCATTCTTCACTGAAAAGAGGACTGTAATTGTTAAGGCCAAGAAGCTAAGGTCAAGTGTTCCACAGAATGGTGAGTGAGCCCTGAAAAATTACTTACAGATATAGTTGGTAGCTTCTATTCAGAGCTGTTAGTTCTCCCCTATTATGAGTACTGAATTGACATAACATTTAGACAAAGCTATGTTTTCTCAAAACTTGTATATTTTTACACTTTGAAATGATAAAAGCTCTCTTTCCTGAGTAAGTGTATATTTCCAGTGTATCTATAGTCTCCCCAAAATAGGGAGATAATGCTTAGACTGAACAGTGTTTATGAATCTAAAAAAACTCTGAGCTATGAAGTACAAAGAATAGGTTTTATAACCTACTGATAAAACTATCAAGAGCAGAGTTTCACCAAGGGGATTTGGGACACAGAACCTATTGAGGTCACATAGGCTATATTCTCTCTGTAAGGAAAAAGAAAAAAAAAAGTGGGTTTTGTGTATTTGTTCACATCATGATCTATAAAAACCATTGATAAGAAATTAATTATAGAGGTTGTGTATTAGTTTGTAGGTAAAGTTTAAGAGTCATCTCTGCCCTGTAACAGTTTTCTGTATATATAGATGTACATACCATGTTTCCCTGAAAATAAGACCTAGCTGGTCGATCAGTTCTAATGCGTCTTTTGGAGCAAAAATTAATATAAGACCCAGGCTTATTTCACTATAAGACCAGGTCTATATAATATAATATAATATAATATGATATAATGTAATATAATATCTTAAATGTTAACTGTTAATTTTATGGCCAAAGATAGAAAAGTCTCTCAACAAATGGAATTTTGGCATATAAATATGTTAGCATATTCATTTTGTCCATTTATTATATATAAATATATAAGTCCATTTATTATATAAATATATAAATACATGTATATACATATATACATGTATATATACATACATATATGCATACATATATATGTATATACATATATACATGTGTTTATATACACATATTTATATATAATAAATGGACAAAATGAATATGCTAACATATTTATATGTAAAAATTCCATTTGTTGAGAGATTTTTCTATCTTTGGCCATAAAAGTAACAGTTAACATTTAAGTACTATATGCCAGGCAGTATGCTAAATGCTTAATCTCTTTTGTTTACCCAACAAACTTGTTGAGTTGTTGGGTAACTCAACATTTTATAGCTTCCTGCTCAAGGTAACACAGTTAACGGTGTTTGGATCAGGATTCAAACCCTAGTTGTCTGACACAAGAGACATACTCTTCATCCAAGTGAAATTTGTACTGGTACAGTAAAATATTCATTCAAAAACTTTCTATAGTGTCAGGTCACTTGCAGTGGATTTATACTACTGCAGATGGTAAGCTGCATTTGACTTTAGACGATACAGAGACAGAAAGAAAAGACAATGAGCAGATACTGAGGGCACGGAATTATAATTTGTTATAGTTAATAAATGATTTGCTACTTAGGTAGGCATATTTAAAAATTTTGCTTGGCAGAAGAATGGGTATAACTTCTGAATATTTAACTTCCCTAAGTTGCTGATCAAATTTGGTAGATTCAATCTGTCTTGTATACAGATAGGCCATGTACTGGCAAAATAATTGCTATTTGTTGTTACACAATTAAGCTAGTACGTCAAGAGTAGGAAAGCAGACAATTTTAGTTCAGTTTGTAAGAAGAGATTAGGAGCAAGAATCTATGGACGTTTTAGGAGTAACTGAGAGAGACAAGACACAGATCTGATTTCTTTATTGGTAAAGCTTTTTAGACAAAATGGGGTTATAAAAGCTGTTAATATCATGATGGCAATGATGATTGTGAAGATAAAATTAGAGAAGAAGAGACATTTCACAGATGGGACAAAAATTATGAAGTTTGGTGGATTTGAGTAGAGGTCATTCTGTTTGATGCTTTGAAATTCAGCCTATTTTTAGTTTTTTAGTAAAAACAAGCAGAAAGTCATTGTCAATCTTTCATTAAAAGTGTGCAACACACACACACACACACACACACACAAATTGCCATGATGAAATTCAAGGAACTTTTATAATACTGATATTACATCAGCCACAATTATTCATATGAAGAAAACTGCCAAAAGAGGTGGAAGTATAAAGATAAATCTTTTTCGTCTTGTTTTTGTTTTCATGTAACAATCTGAAAAACAAAAAATCTCTTTGTAATTTAAGTACAAATAAAAGCTATAAAACCCTTTGAGGATGTTTTAGTAGAATCCTTCAAAGTCCTCCAAAATCCATTTTTTATAGCCAGTTATAGTACAAAGAATCAGTTTTTTGCTTGAAATACCTGTTGTAATACTGTGGATTATTTTTAGGCAACTCTAACTCATGTTATTTTTGAGAACATTAGGAAGTTTATTGTGTGATAAAATTGGAAATCATAAGATGTGTATTGTATCAGAAAGTGATGGCAGATAAATGTCTGATAAGAATATCTATTATAGAGAGAGATGGATCTGAAATATAATAGACAAGAGCCATTTTAAGAACATAAATTACATCTTACTCTACGTTCTCATGTTCTACCTCTTTGTCTCAGATATTATATGCTCCATTTCTGTTCACAAAATGTTATTTAATGCAGTATAAAGGTTCATGTTTACCATATTCTTTTGCATCATAGCCCAATATTAACTGAAGACTATCTCGTGATAGGATAGCATGTTCATTGAATTTTTCAAAGCAATGTTATTTTCTTTCAGAGGTGCGCAAAAAGAAGACCAAAGTTTGGAGTGCTTTGTTTGTCAGTACTTAACCTGTTGCCCATAAAGGTGATACTATCTAGTAGTTTTTACTGATTATCGGTCATGACCTACTTTGTGATCACAATTTAACCCTTAAGGTGAACTGGCCAACTGTTACCAACTAGGACCTGAAAGTCAATTGCAAACTGATGAGACTGATATGTAGTTATGAGAATTCCAGAAATATGGAAGTGGAAAATTCTGGAATGAAATTATAGTTAAGCATTTGGAATCAGTTTCACATCAATAATTTTAATAGTGTTAGGTAGGTAAGCTTCCAGAATTACCTTAAGATACTTTTTTTTTCTTTTTTTTTTTTAGATGTCACATCTGATCCCTCAAGACTGATACAGGCTCCTTTTATAGATTCTTATAATACCTTGTGTTTACCCTAACTTAGCATTTGTCAAGCTGTATTTTTGCCTAGTTACTTGTCTGTCTCTCCTACTGGATTGTAGTTCTTGGAAGGACTTCAATAGTTACAACTGTTGTGAAGTGAAGGAAAGAGAATGTGGAGAAAACTGATTGGATGAGAAGGAGAGGCAATGGAAATATATGTGAATAGGAAAAAATCTATTTCTTAAACTATGTAAAGAAAAGAAGCCAGCCAACTTTTGTTGTGGAAAACAAGTATTAATCATTTGTACATACAAGTAGGTGTTTTTGAAATGTTGTTTGGAAAAAGAAATATGTAATACTGGTAAGCAGCTGTAATGAAAGATGAAGTTGGTGATGGTTGATGGTTGACACAAAAGTGATGATGGTGATGATGGTGATGGTGGTGGTAATAAAAAAAATGAAATTTGAAGGATAACTTTGATTTTAGGATGGTGACTCTTCTCTACTAGTAAATGTTTTATGAAAGTTTCAAATACTTTTTGATCTTTTAAAAATACATTGTAAAGTCTGTTAGATATAGTAAATTAACGCATACTAGGACATCTTGGAGAATAAGACTCTTACATTTGTGACTGTTTTAAAGTGCTACAATATATAGAGGAATATTGAAGATTATTGAATCCAAAAATCAGAAAATAAAACCTTTCAAATAGCCTTTTTCAAATAATAAAACCTGGGGAGAACACTTTCTATATGTGTACACATCTTATTAATATACTTTCATATGCAGTATTTGCTTTTTTATATATATTTTCTTAATTTTAAGCACATATATATCAATGATGTCTTTCCTCCCTATCTGAATAAGAGCAGTAAATCTCAAGGCCGCCAACTAAATATAATGAGGGGAAGATATGCGACCATCTTGTTAATGAGTGTGTAAAAACACTCCTATAAGATGTCACTGTGTGATCAGGAAAGAGCTGTGAGACAGTCGACTAATTTTCATACCTGACTACAGCAGGTATGAAATGCTGTACCCTGTACCCTGTAATGACTTGGGTAATGACAATGAAAATTAAAAAAAAAAAAAAAAATTAAAATTCTTGTAAAGTCCCTTAAATCTGCTACTTTTTTCTTTATTTCCTTTGCAATTATCTCTTTGTAATCTATTTCTTAGGAGAACTTGCAACTTAATATACTCTTTGTATACATTTAAAGCCAAAAAAATACTTTTTTACTGGATCAACTTCACCTAACACAAACTTGCTCACATCTTTCATTACATAAACATAGTTTTTATTTAACAACAAATTTTCATCATTACTTTTTTTGTTGAGATTATGCACATGTAATTAAAAGGGTTATTTTGAATTTCAGACTTTTTTTAAAGTAAGAATCTATTTCCAGTTGTATCACTTGGAATAGGAATGTTAAAGCATAACCATCCTAGAGAAATGATGGTCACCTAAAGACAAGTGGTATTTTTTCCTTTTCTTGACCTTCAAAACAATTCAAGCCTTTAACTCTTCTGATGTCCTGGCTGAAGTAATCTTTTATTTTTTTGAACTAGACAAAAAAATACACTTAAAATTACCTCAATGTGTTCTCATCTCCGTGGAATAATTCTTTTATATCATAACAATTTTTTTCTGGGGCTAGAGGAGCCCCAAAATGCAAAAATATATATTAAAAAAACTGTTTTGCTTTATAAACCTATTGCATATACAAATATAACTCTCCATGAAGTTGTGCAATATGAGTTAAAAGCATATAGTGTGATCAAATACTCTGGGCATGATTTTCGACTCTAACACTCCTAGTTGTGTGATTTTAGGCAAGTTATTTAGCCTTTCTCTGCCTCATATTTTTTCATTTACTTCTTACAATTATTATGACCATTAAGTAAGTTAGTACACATTAAATCAGTTAGTATTTGAAACAGTGCCCGATACATAATAAGCTCACAGTGAGTGTTTCCTGTTATTTTAAATACTACTATATGATATTAGTGATATACTGCTTTTGAAACTCCTGCCGGTTAGCGGAATTTGACTACTAAATAAATATTAGTTCCTTTTCACTCTACCCTCTTCCCTACTTAAAAGCAAGTATCAATTGAAAGCTAATAGACATAAATTCTGTTTTGTAATAGTTTGTTTCCCTGAAGCAACTGTTCTCGTACTACAGTGAGCCTTCAGAAACCAATCAGACAGGCTTAGATTGTCATCTCTGTGTTAGATTTTAAAATATTCATATTTTAAATTTGTTTACATGGATGGTTTTGGTGGATGTAAAGCAAACAATATGCTTATAGATTTTTATTTAGTTAGCATAAAATTGTTTAATTCTTAGCAATAAATTCAAGTTTGCGTATGTATGTGTATGTGTATGTGAGGCATTCTTAAGATCGTTACAAGCATAGCAATGCTGTAATAAATCACCCCCAAATGCTAAATTCCTGAGGGAGAGGAATTTTCCTCCATGTAAATTGCTCTTTGCTCATGCCTTAGTATTCCCAAAGAACGCTATTTGTGGGTCCCTCTGGGAAAGCTCATATTCATAAATCATGGATTTCCAATTCAAACTCTCAGGAACCAGTGTCCTCTAACTTGGAAGGATAAGTTCACAGCAACTAGTGATTTGCAGTTAATATTCTGTTCACCTATGATAGCTTACAAAGCCCAGACAAGATCTGAAAAACAAACTGTTGGGGAATGAAACAGAGATGAGTTTAAAGAGGTGAAAAAGTGGAATTGGTGTGGGAGGATGTCAGATACACCCAGCAATTGTGTTTCCTGTTTTGTTTTGTTTTTTCATCTTTTATGGCAGTTAGTGTCTATAAAGCTTAAGAATAAGGAGATGATTTTCTAATATTTTGTACTTGAAAAATAACATCCTAGGTATTGTCCTTACTTCTCAAATTGCCGAAGCTACTGACCTTATGCTTACAATCTATCCTGCACAGCTAAATTCTGGTCGGCACTCAAGAAATAAAGGTAGCTTGGTTCTTGTTATGTATGGGCTTGACCTCCACGCATGTAGTTTTGCTTATCTGAAACAATAAATACATGGTTTCCTTTTAGTTACTTCTGAACAATATTAAACCCTTGATTATAAAGTATCTTCAGATCAAAAATACTAAATAAAAGATTCTGTGTCATGTTATACCCCGTTAAGTCCACCAATAAGCCTATTATAATGTATGCAGGAGTAAGGTTACCAGTGAAGTCCTTAATCATTTTTAAAGAAATTTGAATTTATTAGGATAAGAACCACATCTATCTTTATCTTATTTAATAATTAGTGCTTGACCTAGTATCTGTTAATTGTTTGTGCTCTAATGTATAAATCGAATAAATAGACGAAAATAAGTAAAGAATGCATACTTCTGAAAAGGTTTCTGAAACATGACTTATGATGAAGAACTTATAATTCAAAAGTCAATTAATTTCAAGAGATAATCAATACTTCCCACCACAATATGGCCCTTCATCTTTGAAATTTGGCTACTTTTCTCTTTCACACTATTTTTCTCTTCCTAATGAGATTATTTAGTTTATCTTCCAATAAATTTGCACAAGTCTAGTTTATTTTCATTCCTGTAGCCAGTCTTTGCCCCATTAGAAATAGAGTGAGTATTTAGGAGAGCAGAATGGGAATAAGGCATGAAAATTGGGGTGATTAAATTATGTCCTGTCTAAGCACCCAATTTTATTTTACAGTAAAATATATTGCCTATTATGGTATTAATGTGTTTCCCCCAATTCTTTTGTTGAACCCTAATTGCCAAAGGTGGTGGTGTAGGAGGTAGAGTCTTTCAGAGATGATTAAGTCATAAGGGCAGAGCCCTCATATATAGGATTAGTATCCTTGTAAAAGAGGCCCCACAAAGCTCCCCAACCCCTTCTACCATGTGAAGATACAGAAAGAAACTAGCAGTCTTCACGTCATGTGGAGGCCTTCACTAGAACCTAACTACGCTAGCAACTTGACCTTGAACTTCCAACATCCACAACTGTGACAAATTTCTGTTGTTTATAAGCTACCTAGTCTGTGGTATTTTGTTATAGCAGCCCACACAGACTAAGACACCCACATATTATACTGTCTAATCACACAAATTTATTTTTGTACATTCCATTCATGCATTCATTCATTCAACAAATATTTCTAAGTACTATGATATGTTGGAGATACAGTAGTGCGCACAATAGACAAATATCTGCCTCCATGGAGCTCATATAAGAGAGAGAAAAAAAGAATGTTTGTGATATCTGAAATGGCAATATGATCATTAAAAAAAATAAAAATAAACAACCTTTATCAACCAAACTAAGACGTGATTGAATTTCTTCTCTGATATTGTTAGTCATTGTCATCATCATCATCACCTTCATCATCGTCCTCAAGTAAAAAATAAAATGTGTCCTTCCCTAAAAGATCACACTCCTCCTTCCTTATCTCTGATCATTTGTACTGCCCAGTCAAGTTCATGTGTTCCTTTCACGAGAGTAGGACAAAGAGGAAACAAGAAGCTCGTCATCCAAACTGGGTTCTTTTGTAAATCGATCAGAGATTGGACTGATGTACCTATTTGTGCTGGCGGTGTGATTGTTTTTACTACCCTCCTGAGCCTCAGGTCGACCCCATAAATTTGTATAGATTGTATCCTTTTCCAGGGCACCTGGTCAGTGGGTAGGGACCAACTTGCTTGGCAAATTATGGTTCCCAGCACAGAATTGCATCAGCCTCGAAGAAGGGACTCACTGTAACTGATCATTCAACAGGGAGCACCTATTTCTTAATTGGTCTTCCTAGAGAATATTCCTTTTAGCAATGTATCTACCTAGATTGAGTGCTTTTTCTAACATTTACAAATTTACTTTGTGTGCTAGAGGTAACCTGGCTGAGCCTGTTACTTTTTCTTCCAAATGCTTGCACAGTATTCTTATTATCTCTATCCCCACTTTAATGTTGTCCTAAGAGTTGACTTCTTCAGTGAAGCCTCCAGGAAGTCAGTGTTTAAATTAATTTTCCTATATTCATATACCTCCAAAGGTGAGTTTTCTTGAAATTGTTCCTGTTTACCTATTCATGTGCATGTGTTTGGTTTCCTTAACAAAAGATGTGGCCTACAAATAGAAAATGATATACAGAAGTTGAAAGGATGAGGAAATATCAGCCAGGACTTGGAGCTATGCCGAGTTATAATTTTTTTTGTATCTATATTGCATACTCAGATCAGTGTGGAAGAAATGGAAGTTAAAGATCTTAAGTAACCAGTTACCATTGTAAACATGGTGGGCTTCTAATTAAGTACTAAACTTACTAGCTGAAGGAGCTTCCTTACCTGAAATGATAGCAAAAATAATATAACTTATAAGTTTGTAGTTTTTCTTCAATTAAATATTGAATATGAAGTCCTTAGAAAGGTGCCTGGGACATGGAGTTCAAGGAAATCACCTTTTTAGAAATTATTATGTACAAGCATTGTCATAATGTGAAAAGATGACCTTATAGGTAGTTGAGGATAGGCTGAATAATTTGTTGCCCTCAGTTCTTGCCATATCCAGCGCAACACAGGCAGTGAGCAAATGAGAAGGGGAGGTGACGGGTTAAGAAAGAAACCGAAATCAAGAAAGTTATGAAACAGGGGGTCAAGGGTCTCACAACTTCAAAGGACTGAGAGCCCCGAATCGGGCCACCTTGTGGCTTTTATTGATGCACACAGAAGGAAGTAACATTGTTTTCTCCACGAATTTCATACATTATACTAGGAAACTGATTCGAACTAATCACCCTTGCCTGCAAGCAGCAGAACCGTAAGTCTCAGGATGTACCTCCCGAAGGGACAAAACCTTTATGCTGAAACTTACTGATATGAATAGATGGAGAACTGATGTTAACACATCATTGAATCTCTTCCCAAACAGGTTGTGGGGAGGAATGCAGCCACAAAGGCAGAAGCTCTCCTTAGCCGGGGGAAGGTGGGGGTCTATGTCCACCTCTATCTACCCCGTGGGTTCTCCTGTTAGTCCCCACTTTGCTGTGCCTGGCTTAGGTTGTTCCCTTTGTGGGGAACCTTACCCGTCATTGGCTGACCAGCCATCCCCTGTGGTCAAACAGAGAGATATAAGGTGTAAGCACAAAGGTGAAGGAAAGTCCCTGAAGTGATTAGTCACACAGACTTTCCTTTCTTTAGGGGTAGGTATGAGGGGACAGATGGGTAGGCTGCTGCCTGACAAGTTATCACATTACACACCCTCAAATGAAACGATGCATTAGAGCTCTTAGATACTCTTTCCAAACTTAAAATTCTATGGTTTCATAGTAAGAAATGGTAGGTATAAGAAAGCAAATAAAGTTCAACATTAGAGAGGGAAAAAATGACCAGGATTTTGACTGGCTAAGAAACTATATAAAATATTTTAAATTAAGAGTATGAAAATAAAGCCTGTTAAAAGATAAACTAACCCATATAAAAATTTGTAAGAGTTTTCTGAGCAAAATCGATTCCAATTGGACAGCACCAAACTCGAAGTGGTTAAGAGCACTCCAGAGACAAGAGCTGGGAGAGACTTTTATAGAGAAAAGTCAGAAGCAAAGTAAGAAAATTATTGATTGGCTATAGCTTAAAGCCTAGTTGGCTGTTTGTGATTGGTTGTTCTTAGGTTTCAATTTTGTAACTGTGAGGTGTTTACTGGCTTAGATTTTGGTTTGCTTGTGCAAGCTGCCATGGATGGCATTAGAGCCTCTATAGTCTAATGCCCTTCTTGTTTAATTAATTTAATAAGCTTTAATTAAGGAACAGTGAGAAGCTTACTTTTATAAAATAAATTATCACTTTAAAAGGAAGCATCTGCCCATGTTACCAGGTAAAATGCAGATTATCAATCATTATCTGTGATTGATTTAAATTTTAAAATATAACTCATATGGGTATAAATTAAGTGAATTAAAAATGGGGTTAGTCCTGCATAATCTGTGCTCATGGGTTTGAGAATAAATGTGCTTGTCATTAATTTTAGAGGAAATCCCAAAAGATATTTTTGGTCAATGACTGGCCACTGTGATTAGTAGGACTATTATTTTTAGTTATCTCATCAGCAGCAAGATGGACACACCTTAATCTATCTTAATGAATATAATTTTAGTTCAATCACACTGAAATGAATTTGGAAAGCTGTCTTCTAATGTTCTCTGCCTTATTTTTTTTTCTTTCTTACTAGAAAATCCCTAGAAATCTCTGCACATAATTATTCATGTGTAAAGGACAGAATAGATGAGATTGTGAGAGAAAGGACATTGTGACTGCCTCTAAATGTTTCATTTTGCATACTTAAAATCAGTTTCGGCTCATGTCTCTTAGAGCCATCAAGAGAATAATTGAAATGTTTTAGAAACACCTATCCATTTAAAGTTACAAAGTCTTTATTACTTTGTCAAGTGCTCCTTTGGCTACAGCAAATCTAAAATGTGAATTGGATAAATGTGATATTGTTTGCAAAATCTATACTGCTAAATTGTTTGTTTAAATAAAATTTAAGTCAGCAAAGATGTGGTTCTAGAGCTGCTGTTTTATAGTGAGCCCCACTACTTATCAGATTTGAAGCATTCTTAAGCTTTTAAAAGAGAGTCCACTTCTGTTTTGTAAAGATTCCTTTCTTTCATATTCACATGGAAGGTAAAAAAGAAGCCTAGTTTTTTGCAAATCTTTGACTTTCTTGGAAGTTGATGGCAGTAGAAAACAGGGAAGGTAGTGCTTCTTTCTGGGATTTCTATATACTTTCGATATATTTTGACTTTCTAAAGTCAAGTCTTAATTTTTTGCATGGAATTTATGTGCATCTTATATCAAGCTCTTTATAAATGTGGTTGGCACTAACTCTTTGGTTTATTATCAATTGGTTCCCACATGAAATGCTTTATATAGTATAATAAATTGATTTTCACTGTATATTGGTTTGTGTTTATAATATACTGGATTGACTGAATAATAAATCTTTCTTTTCACCAATTACTTTTATTGGTGTGAGTAAATTATATTGGTTTCAGTGAGCCAAGATATTTTGCATCTAAATTATACTGTCTTGGTCAGGTGATGCTGAGTTTAACATTTAACCCGAAGACTAGAGAAAAAATATATTTATGTATATGTGTATGAATATTGTATCTCTTCAGGAAATTACATCATTTTTTGCAGCTAACAGTAGTTCACTTCAGTCTTATTATATTCAAGTTGAAGAGATTTAATTTAGTTATATAAATCTTTTCATATTCTGTGGAATTTTCTGTTTTAATATTTGGTGTAGGAGCTACACTGAATGTACTTTATTGTTATTCTAAACTCTGATAAATATGTGTAGTATATAAAAGATATTTCAGCACAATATAAGGAAGAACATCCTGAGAATTTCAACTTTTCAAAATTGACAGGAATTTCCTCAACTTTTGAAATAATGAGTCTCTGATGCAAAATGGCTGTGTTTAATAACAACATGATATTGTATCATAGTTTGAGTTCTTGCACTTCTTAAAAGTTTGGTGTAGATGGCTTTTTTACCCCTTTCAAAATGTGAAGATTTTATCATTTTCCACAATGTATACAGTTCTATAATTCCTAAACATCACTACTTATTTAATTCTTTTACCAGCAGTAATTAAGCAGCTACTTTGTACTTTCAAGTTGTCCAGGGCAGGGTGAGGGCCTGTCACAGGAACCAGCACACCTGGAGCATAGGGAGGAGTCAGGTAGTCTCTGAGGGGTTTTACCGGAAGCAGTCTCAGTGGCCTGGATCTAGCTGGATCTAGCACCAGGGTCCAGCAGCGGTCACACAGGTTCAGGCAGCAGTTATGTCACAAAACAGTTTCTCCTCCACACTGATTATTTCTTTTTTGCTGATGCATTTTTATTTGACTGAATGACATATTCTTGAAACATTCCAAACTTTACATCATATTTTCACTAGTCCTATATGTGTCTCATGCTTGAGGCTTTGTGCCTCTGTTCTTGAGTTTTCTTCTAAAAAGAATGACTGCCATCCTTCATTTTAGCCTTTGTTCCCCCACATTATTCAAACAGATGCATGTGATTCCAATACCTGGGCATTGCTCAGCTCGTGTTCCCCTTTCTCCATCTTCAAAGCCAGCCATGGCATCTTGAGTTTTTTTTTCTTTTTTTCTTTTTTTTTTTTTTTCTCATTGCATCACTCCAACCTCTGGCTTCCTCTTCCATTATTGAAGAACTTTATGATATATTAGGCTTGCCCCGCTGATCCAGGATAATCTCCCCAGCTGATTAGCATCCTTAATTCCGTCTGTAATCTTAATTCTCCTAAATATTAACATATTCCAGTGATTCGAACATGGGCATCTTTGGGGGACATTATTCTGCCTAAGATAGGGCAGAATGTATGGGAATGTGTGTGTGTGTGTGTGTGTGTGTGTGTGTGTGTGTGTGTGTGTGTGTTCTGTCTTTTTTATTCTTGAATAAATTGCCTAGAATTTGGTTTATCAATTTAATATGCTTTCTTTCCTATGATTGTAAACAGGTCTGGCCAAACTCAGAAAACCCAATCATATGCCATACCTGTCTGTTTATTAGGCTTTCAGAGAAGATTAGTGAGAGGGAATGTATACTCCATAAGCCACTCACTTTCCACCTGATTTTGTAATGTGTTCATGATATGATTGCATAGGGAAAACTTATTTAAAAAACTCATATAGCTATTATATATCTATGCTTTTTAATGGATAGTAAAATGCGATACCTATTTTCTGATTTGGAATGCTCCTATTTGATAAACTAAGTAACCTAAATCGTAAGAGTATTTTCCTCAAGAGGCAAAATGAGTCCGTTTTATATTGAAAGAAAAAAATATATTTTACTTGTGTATTTATTTATTTATTTATTTACAATAAACTAGAATTTGGCAAAAATATGTAATCTTTGCTCTCGTTTTTCAAGCCCCTGTGGGGAACATGTTGCAATGTGCTAATAAACTGAGATAACCTGGATTCTACATTTTCAGAATCCCCTTCACTGTGTGTTCCAGGGTTAGACTTGGTTAGACTTGTGCAAGACTTAGAGACTAAAGCAAAGGAGTGGCTTTTTGATTTTAGGAATTTATCTCTAATGATTCTGGGAAATCGATGGGCTGCCAAGAGGTTTCCTACAGTAGCATTTGTTGTGGATATTGAGATGGCTACACTGTGAGGCACCTCATATTCTCTTTAATTCAAACCCAACTCTTGGCTGCTTTCATTTGTGGATCAAGTCCTTGGTGAACCAAAGCAGATCACAAGAAGAGGAGGAAAGAGGAACTTATCAGGGCAGTTCTGCCATTTGTTACTCTCTAATAATCACTCTGAGGTTGTCACAGGTTCTTATACTGCTCTTTGTATTTATAGTTTTTGAAATAGGAGCATCAATATTACTGATTCTTAGACAGGTGTTTGAGATTTTTGTTTTCGTAGTTGAGTACATCTGCCAGTTTCGTATCTTTAAGGGCCCTTCATTTCTTTTGTGTGTGTGTGTGTATATGTGTCTGATTTTCCCTAAGAGTACACTTTTTTGTTGATTTCTTAAGCTCTTATGAAATATTTTTTTTAAAATACGTTCTTTCATTTCTAGCCACTTTAAGAGACGCAAGAATTACTTTCATGTGCCCTGTCTGCCATCTCCCTAAAGTTTAGTTTCAATGTTTATTGACAAAATAGGTTTTTCTCTTTAAAAGCAATCCTAAGGTAAAGTACCCCCAAACATGCTAAGAGTCAATTGAAACTGTGACAACTTGGACAAAGCGTTCAATTTGCTTCAAGTTGACTATATTTATCTCAAAATTAACATGTAGAAATCAAAGTGCAAAATGTTTTCAAAAATGACTTTGAGATTTAACTTTATTTGGATATACTTGACATAAGCTTCTATTTGTTATTCCCACCTGGCTTTCATTGTTTTGAAGAATTTAAAACTGATTAAATCCCATGTGGAATATTCTGTAATTCAAACATTTGCCTACATAGTTGTACCTCAAAAGACTGAAAACTATATCACTTTTTTTTTTTTTTTTTTTTTTTTGCTGATGTTACATAATGCCAACGGAAGTTCACTTTATATTGATCTTTGAGATCTGGATCTCCTTCATAACTGATATTTGCATGATTGATTAGATGTAAAATCTTATTTAGACATTAAGATAAATAAGATTATTGTGTTCATTACCACACTCAACTACTGGCATTTATTGTGAATACGTAGGTGCATAGAGCTCAGTATCAGAATCATCATTAAATATTGTAAAGACTATAGATACCAAAACATAACTGCAGACCTACTGAATTTCGCTGTCAGTATCTTGTCTGTCTGTCTGTCTGTCTATCTATCTATCCATCTATCATCTTTTATTACTGATCAATTACTGATCAGTCAAATGTAATGAATCAAAATAGACTTTAGATGAATCATTGAGAAGTGTAAAACTCCCTTAAGTATTTCCAGAAAAGAGTGAGTATGGATCACATTAAGATTGGAAAAAAATAATGACCTCTTTCTTCTCTTCCTTTCTTCTTTCATTCATTCCTTCTTTCCTTCCTTCCTTCCTTCCTTCCTTCCTTCCTTCCTTCCTTCCTTGCTTCCTTCCTTCCTTCCTTCCTTCTTTCCTTCCTTCCTTCCTTCCTTTCTCCCTCCCTCCCTCTCTCCCTTCCTTCCTTCCTTCTTTCTTTTCTTCCTTCTCTGCCTTTTTATAATGAAAATCTTCTAGTTTTTCTACTGAATTCCCCTCATGTTACATTAGCCACAACTGGGCCAAATATTAATTACCAGTAAATCAAATGGAACCACAGTGATCGACTGAAACATAGGTTAAGCATGCTTTACCCATGGATCATGGACAGAGGTTATCTTTCCCGAGTTACATAATAGCAGGCTGGACATACAAATGAAAAGTCCATCAAGAAAAATAGGTAAATAGATGTAGATAATAACCAACATTGCCGGGTATACATTTTCTCCTCTTTGTCTTTGCATCACCAATATCAATAACCAAGCACAGCATAAATGAAAACCTTATTAAATCCATTCTTTCTGAATAGTAAAAAATTATGTTCAAGCTGCTCTGCTACCTCTCTATTATTAATATGATAGAATAGAATTCACCATTAGTTTCTAGTAGATATTTAGTGAAGAGTGTTCAAAACAATACCAAAAGTGAATTGAAAAAATAATAATAAGGAAGCCATTTCACAAAGTTTGCATACTATTTGCCCAATATATAAATATCTTTCTTTATTCACTCAACTCAAGAGAAACTCAGTGGGACATAGTAAGAGAGTTCCAGGTCAAGAAGGAGGTGAAGTTTTGTTAATGGTTTACAGTATATACCAAACATGTGTTCAGCTCTTGGGAAAGTGCTTAAGGAATAAAATGTCTATTTCTTCCCCAAACTCTTAACTAATTGAGCTTGCTTATAGTTTGGCAATAGGATACCAAAGCAGTTTTCAAGCCACGAAAAAAAAAAAAAGGGAGACCCTTTAGTAATTTACAAATATAGGGCAGAGAACATAATTTCTTCTCTATATGTCTTATTACTTGCGATAATAAACTTGTTACTTTTCACTTCACATCCATGTGTTCTACAGGAAACCAAATGCAAAAAGATGCTTTTATCCAAGATTGTCTTCTTATGATTCTCAACTCTGCTTCTTTAAAATTTAATTTTGCATTTTGAAACAATATCAATGGCAAAATCCGTGAAACAAAAAGCAGTTACGTTTTGCTTATTTTAAATCAATATGCATATACTGAGTGGCAGAAGCAACACTTTGTACACAAACTTTCTGTAGTGTTTACAGAGGTGTGTGCATGTGTGTTTCTTTTTATTTGTTTTGCTGTATTTTGTTTTTGAAGGAGTAAGAAAGAGTTTAGAAATCTCAAGTCTTAGAGTTACACACTGGTTTTAAACTGTAGTTCTGTAATTGTGAGTAATTAACTTTTGTGTTGTCCAATTCCTTCATTTATAACATGTTTCAATTATACCCAAAAAGTTTTACCAATCACAAGTAATATTCATTGCCTGGTAGTTATTTGATCAAGTGGTAGTTCTTTTTGTTTGTTTAAGTATAGTTTTCCTGATGAGAGACAAGCCATTAATTCAATCTCGTGCATGTTATTAAGGACATGTTTAGGCCCTTCCTAACATGTGGGATCTTGAACAATTACTTTGTTCATGTGATTTCCTAGAAGATTATATTGCAGGCTCTTCCAGCTCTTCCATTTACTACAAAAATATATTGTAGGGTGAAATTGCAAAACTTCTCCTTGAATCTTTAAGCCCATTGTATTGACTTAAAGTTCAGCTTTGAGAGTAGGACTCCATTAAAAGTGGAACCAACCTGGCCAGTTGACTATTTAATACCTACTAATTTTTTTTAAAAGGACAAAATAGTCTGTACATTATCAAAATATTTTCCCTAATCAGTTATATTTAGCATAAATTAATAGGATTTTTCTAGCATTCTAGTCTTTCAAAAGAAATTAATTTGAGACTGCTCACCCTACTAGCTTCTGACTTGGAGGGCTGAATTCACCAATTAAATTCACAGCAGATTAATTAGCTAGTAATTTGGGGAAGTTAATCATCATTCAATGGTTCTTATTAAGTGTCTGTATAATCATGAAACTTGTGTTGGAAGATTGGTTTGGGAGGATTGAAATCTCGCTTGAAGAAACATTTAAGTGGTTTGGACACTCCAGCTTCAAACTAAATATACCCTTGATGCTGTTCATCCCCACTTATCACTGTTTAAGGGCAGATATTAAATACAACACACAAGTATGTAAGAAACGTATTACATGTGTTACAGCCGTCATAGCTTTCATTGGGGCTTTATTAAATTATATTCCACCTTAACTACCCTGAAGTGATTTTCAGCATAATGTGTACAACCTACAAACTTTCTTTCTTTCCTCTTTCTCTGGCGAATTTTTCACAGCCTGTCTCAGTTCACAGGTAAAAATCAATTTTGTGATTTCTTCCTAGTAGCTAATGGAAATTTGTTCAAATCACAAAGCTACTGCACAATTTGCCCAGTTCAGCAGAAATACTTGCCTTACCTTAGTTCACTCAGTTAACGAGAAGCCCAATTTGGAATAGCAAAGGGGTTCCTGGTCATTAATGAGGTGAATCAACAGTTTGTAAAATATTTACGTAAATTGTGACCTCCTGAGGCCAGCCTCTTAGTCTTTTACTTGTAATGCTGATTTTTCCTTAAATATTTATGTAATATTTGTTGCAAATATAAAAATAAAATATACTCATAATCTTGTATATGTATATACCCAAGCGTGCAGAAGCACCTGCATACATATCCTGGATTGCCTTTTGAAAATTTCACACGTACGTGTTTATGTTTAAAGGACTGTAGAGGTGGTAGACACTGCTGGCCAGCTGTGGGAACCCTCATAAATTTCCCTGAACTGCATTTTCTTTCTTTCCTTCACTTTTCTATATTTGTGAGAGCTAATGAAAGGCGATTCACCTCTACACTTAGTTTGCCATTCTTGGACTGTTTGGAGAGTAGATATATCCTTCAGTAAGAGTGCTAACTGTAAGAATTATTCCTATATGTAGAGAACTCTAACAAAAGGCTTTTCAGAACAGCTTTCTTTGGTAAGCCTTTATCCCTGTTCAGGAAATGCTTTCTTTTCTCCAGCATCCTTTGCACGTGGCTCAGTGCATGCCTGTTCTTCCTTACTTTGGCTTTAGTGTAACTACAGAACAGCAGGCTCCATGCCACCCTTAACCTCACATGTCCTCTTGTGAAAAGTAAGTGATTACGATGACACTTACCTTGTTAGGTCATTCCACAGAAGAATCTCAGAACTGACAACTTCAGAGACACAATCCCCCAGACCAGTTTGCTACAATGCTTTAGGCGAAATATTTGTTAAAATTTAGAATTGTCTGATTCCTTCCTGAGGTGTGGGAGGAATGGTAGTAGAGAGGAAACGACAAGGCAACATGGCATGTGGGTCATTCTTACTAGCCAACAGAGTTAAGATCTCCAGCAGCCATGAAAAATGCAACGGGTTAAGATATTCAATTGTTCTAAATTACGTGCAAAGATATCTACTACAATTACTTTACAAATGTTTTAAACAGTTTATTTGAACTTAATAAATCCTATTATTACTTTTCTATGTTAATATCTATGTTAGTAGACTAAGATATGAGGCAAGCTGAATGTTCATACAAAGAACAGAAATTTTTATAGAAAATAATTATTTTAGGTAAGTGTACTTCCTGGACATTTTCTTCTGTGAGGAAAAAAAAATTGTGATGATTTGGATAAACATTTTTTGCTTCAGATACTTGCTAGGTTCTTATCATACCAAAAGAAATACTAAATATATGATTTATTATCATTTCAACAATCAAGGTTTAACAGAGTATTATATTTACAATTCATATCTCTTTTTGAAGGGTAAGGATGCTTTTTAATATAGTGTCATTTTTCATTAGCCATTTCCAAAGCTATTCTTAGTGAATTAGGGACAAACAATAATGTTTTGGGAGTTAAGAGTAAGATGTAGGTAAAAAGGGATGCCTCGGCCAGATGAGACTAAGGAACCTGGGATTACACGTGTGTGCAATTGGCCGACACTATTGTTTACTATCATTAAATATCCATCTACCTTAGGCTGCCCTTTTGTGAAAAGTCTTTTCCTTTTGGTGGTTGACCTTTATGTTCCCATTAACCTGACTTTGTCAATGTATAAACATCCGGTAAGGGAAAGGTTCAATCCACATTTTGATTTACCACTAGCCTAGACCATAAAGATGCCCACGGGCTGTGCACTGCCCGCACCCACACATTTCTTAGAGAGTTAAACTAGAACATAAAATTGCTTCGGTTTTATCTGCCATGGCTCATTTCTGACCTTACTCCCACTGAGGATGCAGACATGGGTTTTACCACTTCCACTATTTTTGACAGCCTAAGGTGAATGGGACTACTTTTTTGTAATCTACCTCTTGCTCAACTCACTTAACTTGAAGAAAGAAAAAAAATCTATTGTGTGCGTGTAATGAAAAGTACTATTTTATTGTGCAACTTTTAAAGTTTTATGAGTGTGATTTCATAACATCACATTTGTCCACGAAGTTTTGGAAATCTGTTAGAGAGTCTTATTTGTCCAGTGTAGATGGAAAACCCTTAGCTATGTCTGATATCTTTCACAACTTTGCCCCATGTCAGAGCCGAAGCGGTCCCTTTGATGCTGGTCACTCATGAAGACACGACTCCTGCTGGTGCCTGTTGATGACAACCAAGCTGAATTAGTTGCCTTTGTAAATCAGCTGATATTGGCTTTTTGACTGCCCATCAGCAATACTGAGCATACAAGTGTCTATATCCATCACTACTCCCGCACAAATTCCTCCCGTTCTTACAGAAATGTTAGCACCAAAATGATTAATTCTTAACACACAGAGCTTTCATTATCCCAAGGGCCATATAACAAAACATAATTATTTGCAATTAAAAGCTTCCTATGCTGTCATTTTAGGACTCAATCATGGCTTATGTGTCTGAGGACAATCTGACTAAGACCCTCCATACTGTCCTCAAATTAATTAGTGTACAGGCTTACAAATTGCAACTAATCATCTTGGCCTGTTGTTTTCCAACAAAATGTGTGCAGCTCAAAAACAATGCATACTTTCCCTAGAGAATCACTCATTCTATATGTAATGAGATGCATGGTGCATGTGTCCACTAATTAATTCCCAGAGAGTCCTGAATCCTGGGAATAACACAAGTTTCCTGCAAAAAGAAAAACAAACAAACAAAACAACCAAACAAAAAACCTTGTCCTAAAGTACTTAATAACTGCTTCGCGATAGAAGTGAGGTGATGATGTAAATAATGAAGCAGCACATTTGCTAATCCTCATGCATTTCCGCTGCCACTTCCTGCACAACTCACCCACAGCTCATTTCATTTTGGTTAAAGAAAAAACATACTTATTTTGAGTTAAATAAATTGTATTTAGCAATAATGAGTTATAATGATATAAAATATAAGCATATTAAATTGAACATTTAATAAATTGCTCCTTGGAAATAATAAATTGTCTCTAATCAAATGAATTGAAAGATCAGAATCTAACATCATGCTATTTAGGTTGGTGCCTGTGTTCTTGGAAGGTATGTTTGATGAGCTACTATCATGTTATATAGTATTTTAAATAAAAATGATTAAGTACTCTTTAATAGGTTAGTTACAAGGATAGGATTATTCCACAGGAATCTGGATATAGGGACCATGCCTACAGACTCAGGGAAAAAAGGAAGTTTTATTTCTCTTATCTTCTTTTAGATTATAGGTATTATTTTAGAAACCATACGGTTTTTGTGTTATTATTATAATAAATTTTCATTCCAAATATAAGAGCAGGGTAGTCATAAGGTAAGTTTTCAGTAAAAAACAGCCAAATATTGTATGTATAATATATATTAAGCAATGTCATATTTGATGAATTATTAACTGAGTAGGGAAAATTACTAATATCTGAGCACCAGGATGTTTTGGTACAGTATCTTGTTGAATCATGAGGTCATTATTAAAATCCACACATTGTAGAAGAAGAAGCAGAGGCTCAGAGAGTTACTAGTAGAGCTGGCATTTGGATGCAGTACAATCTAAACCTAAACTTTGTCAGTATTGCCGTGTTGTTATGTTGCTGCGCATCGGTCATTTGCTGTGTGACCTTGGACTAAGTAATCCAAACTCTGTGCCTTAATTTTCCATTTGGCAAAAAGAAAAGAAAACCACCACTTATCTCATATAGAAATTTTGAGGGTAAACTTGACTTAATATGTATAAAATACTTGGAATAATGCAGAAGAATTGAAAGCATTCAGTAGCAACTATTATTACTCTAGATTTGTAAGTGATAATGCAAATTTAGCACATATTTATAAAATACTCTAAATTTCTCTCTCTCCCTTCCTTTCTTCCCTTCTTCCTATTTCTTTCTTATTTCTTTCAAATATACTAATATCCAATATATTTTATTAATGACAACTGCAACTCCATTTCACACACTGCACTGCTGGTTTTAATATGCATGTTTTCCCAACGAAGTCTTATATGGCTGTATCTTTGAAGAGTGTGCCTTGGAGCCACTGCCTTCCAATATATTATTATTACCTGAAATAGCTATTGCTATTTTTGATATGTTATAGAAAAGAAAGCCTCAATGATGCTAAACACCATATCCAAGGTTACACAATGAACAGTGGTAGACCCAAGTTTACTGAGAGGGATATTAAGATAAAATAAGCCCCGAGCCTTTAACAGTTTTGTACTACTCACAGATAAATCTTGCCTGCTTTATTAGATTTTAAATGTCATAGAATTCAGGACAATTTCTTATTCTTGCCTATGTCTTTAGAGTTTGAAACATAATGTGGGTCCCGAAATAGATTTAACTATACACACAAACACACACACACACACACACACACACACACACACTCACACACACATGCACACCAGGGGTGACAAAAAAAAGTATACACATGACTTGTATTCTTCTTTTGTTATTGGTACTACATATTAAGTATTACAATTTTCATACAGTTTTTTTCCTTTCTTAAAATGTGTATACATTTTTTTTGGCACCCTCTGTATATCTCCTAGTCTCCTATGCCTGAATCTGCCCCAGCCATATTGCTTTTGCTGTTGCTTTAAAATGCCAGGTGAGCTTCTGCCATAGGATTTTTGCATTTAGTATTGTCTTGCCTTGAGCCCTGTACCCAATTTTGTATGTGGTCCACTTCCATGATTAATTTTGTCTTCACATTTATTGACTGTGGAGCAGGTACTCTAAACACTTTAAATAAATTATCTTACTTAAAACAAGTTATTATCTATTTCGTGGCATAGGTTAAGAATACTGAGAAACACAAAATCTTCAGGGTACAAACTTTCAGGTCTAAGATGAATAAGGTCTGAGGGTCTAATGTCAAGCATGATGACTATAGTTAATAATACTGTATTAAATATTTGAAGACTGTAGAACTTAAATGTTCTCACAAATAAAGAAAATAAAAACAATAGTGGAAAGTTTAGGAATACAAGTGTCAAATGAAAATCTCCTTCAGTGAGAGTGCTAACACAAGATCAAAGCAACTAATGAATTGGGTTGAAAACAAAAATTGAGATGTAGCCTCCTATCCTCACACACACATTCCTCAAGCTGTGTTATTTGAAGAAATGTTTATTGACTCACAGCAGAATGACAAAGACACAGCAAAGTTGGACACTTTCAATCGAAAAGACGGATCTAGGGAATAGAAGTCAATTACATAAACTATCAATTGATTATGAATCCAGAGTAAATGTCAGTGCTGTTACACACCTCAGAGGAAAGGAGGCTGAATATGGAAGAGCACATTGACCGGCTATGGTCTCATAAACTCCGATATAACAAATGCCCATATATGGCTCCTTAATGTGCAACATCATGAGCCATAAAACAGTGAAATAAGGCCTTTTATTTCAAATAACCAAAGTCATTATTAATTTGGAAGGACGTATGTGTATCCAGGATGGGATCTTAAATGATAGTAAAACTTTGCATTTTTCAACATCACTTTCCATTTAATGCCCCCAACGTCAGTGGCCCCATTGAGGAAATTTGGGGAAGGTAGAGTGATTTGGGGGGTTCACTGGACTGGAAAGCTCACCTCAAGCCAGTTACTCCTGCTTTGTGGATCTCAGTTTTAGCTATTTATAATACAGGGGAAATGACACATCACTGTGATAATCTTAATTTTATATACTGGGGATGGTATTAATTTATTTCCATCTGTACAGGATTTAAGAGATTTTTCTTCAATGAGCCATACACAACCTTTTTAACCAGACAAATGTGGGTTAAAATCCTAACCCTGCAGTATTATGGGAAAGTTGTCATATTTATTTTTAAGTCTTGGTTTCCTCCCTTTAAAATTAAAATGATAGCTACTTGATGGAGACAATTAAATGAAATGATTTTGAAGAAAATTTATCACAAGTCATGGCAGAGTAAGTATTCAGTGTATTAGTTCCCTTCTCGTTTTTAGCTCTTGTAAAATATAAAGTGTACCCTGGTTAATCATATAGTATGTACCAGCCCATTATATTTTTCTATATACATTTCCCACATGGTGATTACCTCAAAATATTTACGGTGAGGGCTTCCAAGTACATTTTTTATTTTATTAGTTTCAGGTGTATACAACAATGTAATAATTAGACATTTATCATTTATATCCCTCACAAAGTGATAACCCCCCGCTCCCAATCTACTACCCCTCTGACATCACATCACATACAGCAGTTACATTTCCACTGTCTCTATTCCTAATGCTGTACTCCACTTCTTGTAAATATATATATACTCAAATATATATATATATATATATATATATATACACATATATATATATAATTACAATTATAGTTGACATTCATTATTGTTCAGCTTCAGCTTCAGGTGTACAGTGCAGTGATCAGGCGCCTACATCATCCCTGAGGTGGTCTCCCTAATAAGACAAGAGTCCATCAGATGCCCTACCAAATCTTTACAACATTGTTGATTATATTCCCCAAACTGACTTTTGTATCCCCGTGGCAATCTTGTGGTTACCGAATGAGCTTTCTGATCACCAAGTACTTTCTTCATCCTTTACAAGAAAAGGGCAGAGGAAATGGCATCACTTTCTGTTTGTTATTCAATTGATTCTATTTAGTTCCACGGCTTTAAACCCCATCTCTGTTGAAGGCTCCTCTCATATCCCCAGCCCCACTCAAACCCTTCAACTACAAACTTAACTATCCATTTAACATCTAATTGAGTTGTTGGGCAGTATCTCAGATAGAAGCTGGTCAAAAAGGGCTATTGATCGACCTGCAAACCCAACACCTGACATTTCTCTGCAAGTCTATCCATCTTTGTAATTGACACTATTTCCACCCAGTTGCTCAGTCTAAAAGCTGAGGAGACTCCTTGCATTAGCTCCTTGCATTTCCTCCTTTCTTATGGTAAGGCCTGTCAGATTTACCCTCAAAATTATATCCTCAATCAGCCTTTTGTTTACATTTTTTCTGCTAAAGCTACTATTATCTCTCATGTAGATATATCAGACTCCTAATAGGGTTTTCTGCCTTGATTCTTTAGCCCCCATAGCACACATTCTATACACAGACGTAATGACAAAGACTCTTTCCTTGACCAAACTTGGAACAAACTCTTCCGAGCCCTCTTTTTGGACTAGGGCTTACCCTTGTGTCCTGTCCTCGACTTGCTGAAACCAATTTTAGTTAATAACCCTGCTAAGTCAGCTTGGCAAGAATCTCCCACCCTTGAATGGGATCACTCTTAATATCAGATTAAGTTCCTCATCTCCCACCACCTTTGATGTCTAAGTCATTGGCCTGTTTTTAGCAAAAATTTCTTTAGGCTAGTTAAGTAAAAATCTCACAAATCTTGATGTTTCCTCTTGAGGAAACATGGAGAAGATGAACTGCCTCAGAGGGCTTCACTGGGATGAAAAGCTTACCTTAAAGCCAGTTCTTCCTGTTTTGTGGATCTTAGTTTTAGCTATTTAGCAATTTTCCATCTGCTGACCTTCTCACATGGCACATTGGCTATAAATCCACAGCTGTTTTTGCTATACTTAGATTCAAGTTCAGTTCTCTTACTGTAGAAGTTTCTTTCTCCAATTGTAGTAGTTACTGAATATAATCCGTCTTTACTGCTTTAACTAGTGTCCAGCTTTGTTTCTCTTTGACAGTAGTCACCTTTCTTTAGAGAGTAATCACACTTTCTAAAATATGACTCACCTCATTGTTAAAGGATTTTATTATTTCCCAGTGAAATAGAATGTAATGAAATAGAATGAAATTCCAGATTTTTCTCCGTAGTCTTAAAGATACTGGATGATCTGAACCTCTCTGATATTTTTTTTTCCACTTTATTCCCTCTTTTCATCTTAGATTTTCATATACTGCCTCTTTCTCATCAGTTAGAACTGTGGTCGAAAAAAAGTGTGGGTGGGAGCTCTACGGAAAGTAACTTCACAGGGTGATCTGATCATAAATTCCTAACTGGGCAGGTCATGGTGGGTAGTAATGCCCCAAGCATACAACTTCTTTAGTGAAAGGCTTATCTTTGCCTTAATGTCCATTGTTTCTATGCATGTAGGTTAACAGGTTAACAAACCTTCAAAATGCTTTTTTTCATACCCTTCCTTCTAATACATGCCCACCCTTTCAACCCCCCCACCTTCAAGAAAACATACAATCTTAACTATACTGTAATCCAATCCCTCCTTCAAGTAATCTTCATTACCTTCCCTCTTTAATCTCAAATGCATAAAAGAAACTGAAAACTACCTTTGAGATCCTGTCCCCAGACATAAGTCATCAGTTTGGCTCAAATGAACGCTTTAATAAACTCAAATAAAAATTCTCTATAGGTTTAGATATTTCTTATATCACCAGAACTTTGTTTAAATATCAATTTTCTCAGAAAAGCCTTCGATAAATTTCTTGCCTAAACTAGTGCCCCCACTGTCCCATTACAGTATTATTATTCTATTTATTTTCCTTGTCATTCTGTGTTTTAAATATTCTTGGTGGATACTGAATAAATATGTTTCACTAACTATTTGCCTGCCTGCTTGTTTGTTCTATAAAGCCAGGAGATGAGAGTTATAAAGGCAAAATAACACAAATAAATGAAGAGAGAAAACACAGAATTTAGGGGGTGGGAGGAAAGCATGTTTTGCTCTTCAATAATGAAAACAATTTTTCCAAGGTTTATATCAGGAATTACATCCCATTAGAACTGCATAAATAATATATAGAGTAGGATACACACATTCTTAATTCAAGGACAGATCTTAGTTCAAAAGGTTGACTAACCTCTTAAAATTCTTAATGTTCTAGATGAAAAGTCACTTCAGGGGGCAATTAGAGGATATACTCATTAAACCAATTGCACAAAGGCCATACGGCACGGGTGTAAGAGGTTAGGCAGTCCCATTAAGAAGTAACCTGGAAAACCAGTCATTTGAAAGACTTTGCCTTTGAGGTTACCTCACAGCAAGCAGACACCAGGCAATGGCATTTGGTTTCAAGTTCAAAGTTACAGAGTACAAAGGATAAAGGAACTCTGTCCTCCCTTCTTATTGGACTAGTTTTAATTTCAGCTTCAATACTATAGTTGGGTGACAAAGTAGTATGTCCTAAGGACTTGACAGAATGTTAAGGTTATTGAAGTTGCATAAGGTGTTTTAAAACAGGGAAGTAGCTTAAAAACCAGGGTAAGATATCCTCCTCCTTTCCCATCAATAATACCCAAAAAAGTGAACAAGTCTGGTATTTGGTGGCTAAAGCTGAGCTCTTAAATCATAAAATTGTTGTCTCCTTTTATATAATTGTCTATTGTACATCTAGAGAAGAATAATCAGGTTTAAGTAACTTTGTGAGAGTTAGACATGACAAAGACCTACAATGCTGACAAAAAAAAATTATCTTTTTATCTTGTGAACAAGATCTATAGCAAAGTACAGATGGAAAACTTTATACAAAACAATCATGGAGATATATCAGACAAAGTCAGAAGAAAAATGTTCCCTTCTCCATGCCTTTCTAACCTCTGCCACCAGTTTCAGAATTACATTGCTCTTTTTCTTTTTTGAGTTAGTAATTTGTCTCTTTGATTTCTCAGTTATTGAAAAAAAGAAAAACACAACAAAATATGTCTGCTGAAACACAGGCAGAACTTCTTCCTTTTCTGAAGGAAAGAAGATACCACCATGGGCAGGTCCTGGAGACAGAGCTGGGAAATAACACACTGAGTAATTCTCTGAGGCTAGATGTCCCAATCAATAGCACTGATGGTTTTTCCACATATAAGCGTGTTTTTTCCCACCTAGCACCTAGAGGCTTAATAAATCTACGGTACAGAGTCTGTTTCAAATAAAGCTTAATCAACAAAGGTAAGAATAAGAAGGATGGAGATAAATCATGATTTTTTTCCTTTTGACATTATTTCTTGTCACACCAAGTATAAGATTTTAACCATATGGTCTTTTAACAACTATGTCTGTTTAATATTTATGGCCTTTAAGAAGACAACTTAGTAGGGTAGAATTTGAGTTCTTGCTCCTCAGCATATGTCAGTTTGGCTCAAATAAACTCTTACAATGTTTTCCTTTTTAAAGAAAATGTAGTAGAATGCAATAACACCATAAGTTATATACTTGTAGTTCTGGCTATGCTTTTAAATCCTGAGGGCATCCCTTGTTAACAATGTACAAGCCAATGAATAAACCAATGCATTGAGTAATTCTAAGGGACACAATTCGTGTTGATGTCATTGTAAATGGAAACTCCTGAATTGGGTGAACCGGACCATATGCTGCAACATCTCTGATAGTCAATGGGGGTAGGGTTTGGAATTCTATAATTTCTAAGCTCTCACATAGTTCTAAAATCATGTGGTTTTCATGTGTCTTCAACTTTGCAGTGTTATCAAGATCTCTCAGCAAAAGACTTAATCATTCCTAACAAGGTATTCTAGATTTTAAGTATTAATTCCTTTAGTTTTGAAAAGGCCCAGCCACTATTCCTTTGAATATTACTTCCTTACCATGCTATATTCTTTCTTATACAATTCTAATTACTTTTTGGTTGAAACGTCTTAGCTAACTTTCATGTCTCTTGTTCTCTTTATCATTCCCCATCTCTGTACTATATTCTATGTATTTTCTTTTGATTTAACTGGTTCACCAATTTTCTTTTTATTTGGGTTTATACTGTGGATTAACATTCAGTGAGTAATTTATTTAAAAATACTATTATTCTTTTCTAGGATTTGAGTTTATTTATTTATTTTTTGTTCAGTGTTGTCCTGGTCATTTTTATGTTCTCTTATTGCTAGTAAAATTTCAGTAGCTACTTTTATTTAACATAGATACCAAAATGCTATGTGTTTTTGAGTCAAATTAAAACAAATCACATGCTAGAGAAATATTCTGTATACATTTTGTAAAAGAATAGAATTAAGACATAACTAAAACTTCATAAGAAAAAAATCATAAGCCAATAAAGGAAAACGGCAATGACAATAGCCATTATAGAAAAGGGCAAACATCATTAATGACAGACCATATGAAAAGTATTTCAACTGTAATAATAATCAAGTGCTACTGAACAGAATGAGTTCATCCACCCAGTGCTAGCAGAACCAAACAGTAAACAATGAGCACTGCCGTCAAGAAATTAGGATCTCTTTATTTGCAGATTGCTAAGCAAGGAGAACTGGAAAGCTATGGCTCAAAAGCCTGAACTCCCTGATCCAGGGTTCCGGGGTCGGAGGGATGAGGTTAAGGGATTAGGGGGGCAGTGAGTATACGGAAGCGCTGCCAGGGCAAGTTTTAATTGGAGGATCTCGGAGCTTGGCCCTTTATGGTAAGGAGCTTCAGCACCAGCACCTCCCAAACAATGGATCTTTCACTTTTGAAAGGCTTCCGATGTTCAAGTTCTAGTTATGTCAAGTCCTTTGGTTCTGTGTGAGTGGAGGTGGGGGGTTTGAGACTTGGTGCCAGTTGTAGTTGGAGGTCAAAGTTCTCTCCTCTGTGCCTGCTTCGGCTGCATGCCTTATGGTTTTGGTCTGTTGTCTCTGAAAAGGAATTCAGTATCTTGTTAAACAGGATAGGACCATTTTGAGCTGGTTCTGCAGTTATACAAGGACATGAAAATTAAAACTATATTGAGACATAATCTTAAATACAAAAGATTGGTAATAATTGCAAATGTTTGATAATACCTGATGTTTTTAAAGATGTCATATAATGGGAACGATAAGGTCAATGCTTGTAGGAGTAAAATTATTGAAAACAATTTGTAATATTGCTTGGTATCTTTTGTAAAGTACTATATTCCAAATCATATATCGCATCAATCCATTTTATAGTAGATGATGTATAATTTATAGAAACTATTGCACGTTTACCAGAATACAAACATAAGAATGATTGTGGTAACGTGTTTGTAATAGCAAAACAGAATAAAAAAAGTGAACCCAAATGTCTAACAAGAGGATGGATAAATACATTGCAGTACATCAAAATAATTGAAAATTATGCAGTATTTAGAATGAAGGAACAGTAGCTACACATATCAACACAGATGTCTATTAAAACACTTCTGAGTTAAAAAAAGTAAGTCACGAGAAAACAAACAAAACAATAAAATATATTGTTTATGAATACATAAAAATGTAAGGAAAACCAAGAGAATGATTTTAAAAATAAGCTTAAATCCATATTTAATGTTATCTTTGGAGAACAGTAAGGCCATTAAGGGAAAGAAAGGGAATTTTACAAGTTTGTATAAAAAATTACAATTGTTCCTTTGATTTGTGAGTCTATGGGTGTTAATGATATTGCTATGCTTCATATATATTACACATTTTATATGTTTAAAATTATAACTCTATTTTTCAAGTACAGTTTTAGAAGAATGTACACTAAATTCTTAACTCCGTTTAATTCTAGGGATAGAGGCTTGTTAGATTGTATAAGACTTTCATTCGCTATACATTATGTATATCGTAATGTTTGCTCATGTAATATTTTTTTATTTGGTAGCTGATTGGACTTTCCAAACAAACAAACCTCTTATTCATCATTCTAATCTACAACTATAGCCTGTCTTCTCCCCTTCCTGTGAGCAGTCTCAATGATCACTTTCTATTTCCTTAATTTTATCCTAAGTATTATAAACTACCTTTGGGTATATAGCTTTAGTTAGGTTTAATTTTCTTAAAGATATATATTCACTGCTTCTTCTTCTCTGCTTGCATTTCCATTTATTTGTTCAAGAAATACATAAATTACCTGTTTCTCTCTTCTAATTATCTGCTTTTTAAAAATGTCTAAAATTTCTAGTGGTGTCTTTAATATGTAGTAGCCCAAAAAGAGAGCCTATTTTCAGACTACAGAAGAAGAGACGCTTGGAAGGCCAAGAGTTTCACAAAAATAAGATAATTTGTAAGAGTATTGTGAAGTGTATTCGTTTTTTGGAGACCAAAAAATTGGAAGAACCACCTACACTCTCTGCACCCCGATCCTGTATAATTAAGTTTATTTAAGACTTGTAAATTTTCAGACTTTCCCTCAAATCAAGTCCATACTCACATTTCAAAGCTTGTCTCTTGGGGTGTATTATGAGATTGTCTCTAGGTCTCAAGAGAAAAATGAGACACATTGCTACTTTAAGCATTTCAAAAGTGAAGTTAAAAGATACTGTAGGCATTTTTTTCAGTGAAAAAGATGCTAGCAGTTTTCTGAAAAATAGTTACCAGAAAGGTGTCATAAAAATGGATGTTCCACAGCTCTTCAAAATTATTCAGTTACAGTGTTGTTTCAAATACTTAATATTTTAGGTTTAAAAAATTCATTTTTTCCTTAAGCTACAACATTTTCTACCTTGACTTGCTTTTTCAAGTCATCCAATAAATAGGCAGACTCTGTTTAATCACTGAGCTCCCGTTATGAAAGGAGAGTGATGGGTGGGGAAAGGAGGTTGTAGTTGGCTTACACTGTTTTTTTTGTTATCTTCTTCATTTCCTGCTGTGATACAAATTATTCCCTGGCTTGCTGACAGTTGCATTTGTTTGGGCCAAAACAAACAAACAAACAAACAAAAAACCCTCAAAATACCAGCTAGAAAAATGTTTATTTCAACAAATTGCAACATCTCAAAAATACAACATTTGTCATTATCCCACAGTTGTAATAATATGAATAAGTGGCCTATTCGTCTGTTATAGAGTATGTTTAATTCTCAGCTTCTGGAATAAAATCAAATAAAATATGTTATCAAGAACACCATGGTTATAAAGTTTGAAATGGATAAGTTAACTGGAGTGAAGCTTAAACACATAATACAGTAATAATTACTCCCCACTGTTGAAATCATTTAGCAATACCTGGGTCACTTCTTATTCTTTTAAAACATATCTCCTGGCAACATATGTATATATCTGCCTCCAACATTCAAATAAAGCTACTGTTTTCCAGATTACAAATGACAAAATGCCATTCATCTTGCTAAATCTAACAATGTCCAGTGTTCATCTTACGTGACCTTTCAGCAGCTTTTAACACCATCTCTCTACCTAGGAACACTGCAGTAGGCATGCGTGACACCACATTCTCCTTGTTGTCCTTCTACTTTATAGTTAGTCTTTCTCATTCTTCTTATTCCAACTTCTTCTTTGTCTCTCTGCTGCCAAAGTTTGAAAGTACCATTGAACCTCTTAATTTTTTTGATCTACACTCATTCTTGTAGCAATCTCATCCAGTTTCATGGCTTTAAATATTATCAATATGGTAAAGAATCCACACTTGTATATCCTAATTTAACAATTCCCCTTTAGATGTCAAATAGGAATCTGAGATGTAGCATGTTTAGAACTAGCCTCTTCACCTTGCCACTAGATCTTATCCTCCCATTTTAATTAATGGCAACTCCATTCTCCTACTTGTTGAGAAAGAAAACAGTCCTCTTTGAATACACTACATATTAATCCACATCCATTCTTTGAGCAAATAGTACTGGCTTTACTTTTACCAAATATACAGATTCTTAATATGTTTTTCACCATTTTTTTCACCACCATCATCACTGTTCTCTGAGCTACTCCATTGCTCACTTTTGTCACTACAGGTACTTCCTAACTGATATCTCCGCTTCTGCCTTTGGCCCCACAGTAATTTTTAACTAATAGGCATAGTGATCCTGTTAAAACAAAAGGCAGAGCATGACTCTATACTCAAAATCTTCAAGTGGCTTCTCATCTCAAGTTAGTCTTAAATATATACAATGGCCTCCCCTCCCCTAACCATTCTGATTCCATCTCCTACCATGCAGTGGTTCAGAGCACAGGCTCAGGAGCTGACTTCTTACGTCCTAATGGTTGCCCTATCACTTACCAGGTGTTATTTAATCTCTCTACTCTTCAGTGTCCTCTTCTGTACAAGGGGGGGAATAATATCTTCATTATTTTTTTAAGGATTAAATGAGTTAAATGAAAAGCACCTAGAATATTCCCAACACGTCATCATAAAAAAATCAATAAACATTTGTTTCCACTGCTTTCCTCCTTTCACTGGGTCTCCAAAACCAAGTGACCTTCTTATTACTCTTTAAATATGTCAAGTACATTCTCACCTCAAAGCTCTTGCACTTTTCCCCCCTTTACTTGGGTTTTACATCTCCCATACTTTCTCATAACGTGTATTCTCATCTCATTTTTGTCTTAGCTCAACTTCTGTCTCATTATTGAGATTTCAATGACCACCACATTTACAGTTGAATTTTCAACCCTACAATAGCCCTCTCCATTTTCATCTCCTAAGATGAGCTTGTCACTGTCATACATATATTCACTATTTTTTCCTAAACCTAGTAAGCAGTGCAAATGCTCAATAAATATATGCTGAATAAGTGAATGAACAAAATATGATTTATAGAACGTCCACTGTTTCTCCAGCACTGTACTCAACTTACATATATTTATTATATTTTATCCTTACAACAAAGCTATTAGGCAGATATTATAACCTCTTTTTTTTTAAACAAATGAATAATCAAAGCTTTGGTGAAGTTGTGATAATTTACCCAAGATCGCAAAGTTAGCAATTGGTAGGAATTGGGACTCAGACTTGTTAAAGAGAGAAACACAGGCCCAAAATGGTGTACTAGTGCTAAAAGTCCATGATACCAAAACTATATTTAATACCTGACCTATTTGTAGTTTTCAACCTCTCCTAGAAACATTATTTTAGTCAACCAGTCTGGAATTTTCTGGGGTATCACCAGTAAGGTAATCTGTCACATGGGCCCTCTCCTTCCCCCATAGAAAGAAGAGGCAATCTGCATGGTAAAAAAAACCTGCCAGTTGTCTTCCCCCAAAGAAAAAATGTCCCTCTCCAAGGATAACCTTTCCTTTTCTTTTGTTATTAGCTCCTTTGCCCCACGTATCTTCCTATAAAAACCTTCCATTTTGTACAAAACCTCAGAGCACCCAACTAGTTACTAGATAGAAAGTTGCCTGATTCATGAATTGCTTAATAAAGCCAATTAGATTTCTAAATTTGTTCTTCTGGGTTTTTTTTTTTTTTTTAATAGACTGATATCTTTATGGCTAACATACATTATACATGGTACTTTAAATAACATATCAAATTAATATGATTTTATGTGGCAAAAATACTAAGATTGCATATACTTTGTACCTAGACATTGATATTTATCTTGTATGATATTTAAAAACTGAAATTTGTACTTTAGATTGAGCCATCTTTAAAAATCTTTAAAGATATTTTGTATGTGTCTAAAAAATTTAAATCATATCTCAAAAGGAATTGACTGTTTTAATGAATCACTCGGATGATGAAATATACACCATCATTTGAAATGTATCACTATGGTATAAACATTTTTACTATTTACACAAGGTAAAGAGCGATATAAACATTTTTGCAATTCTGAGAGCACACAAAGTTATTTTCTATGTTTCTCACAATTTACCTGTTTGAAAAATGTTTAGATCCTCAACTACATTTGCAAATAAGCAATGCAAGGACACAATAGCTTTACATCTCATTTCTATCCTCAAATGTACCAAGTTACTAGAGAGGAAAGGTGAATTTCTGTGTCAGAATAGAAACTGTTCTTCAAAACAGAATCAAAAGAAACAAATTATTTCTTTCTTGGCTATCCAAAGAATAATATTTCTCCAGGATTTGCAAATAAAGACAATAAGCATTTGGTCAAAGATGATTGCATCAAGAGTTTCTAGAAGAAGGAGATTTAGTTTAGTCAAAAATCTGATGAATTAGTCTGAAACTGATCTAAGGTTTAAAAATAAATATTCCTAGGTAGTTGACCTTTAGTATTACTGAACTAAATAAATTGGTTCTCAGAAATATGGCAGAAATTGAGAAGAATTGTAATTTTCTCATTAAAGAGATAATTACCCAAATAGCAATGCAATTACCCAATGATGAACAGTTAGTTGAAAAAGATAGATTCAATTTTACTAGTGAGAATTGAAAAGCTGTCAGAGAAAGTTCCAGAGGGAACAAAGGAAGCACTCACCATGGTCACAGATCTCCACAATTATTAATGACAACTATGAACATTTTACCTTTAAAAAGATACCTGCTGAGCCACACAATGGAAAGAGATCTAGGACGAATTGATGCTTTCACATTTTCAGGGCATTTTAGTACTAGATGATTGGGTAGATAAAGTGAGAAGTAAGAAAAAAGTTCGGCTGCTTCATCCTAAAATACTTCATATTATCTCATAGCAAGGTATTTTTGCTCTTTACTGACTCATCTCTTGTCCTTTCTTCCCCTCGGCCATTCTCAAGACTTCTGGTATTTCAGCAATTATTCCAGGTTTTTATTTTCTTAGGCTAATTTTATGTTTAATGTTGAATAAAGTAAAATTTATAAGGCTGATTATAATTTTGGAGAAACCTGTTTTAAAAATAGCAGAATTTGATTTTTTTTTGCATATTGGTTAGCATCTATAGTAATGAATTGTCCAGGTAGTGTGTATCTGCCAAAATACAAAGAAATCTTGAATGAGGGTCTTTGCAATGCAATATTGCAATAAAAGGTGCTAGAATATGTAACTTCAAAATATAACTCTTTGGCATATGGATTATTTTGAGCTAAGGCCATTGAGAACCAGCAGACCAGAAAAATCTTTAAATATAGGGCCCAGGTTTTTTTTGTGCAAAGGAAATTTACATTTATAAAGGAAATTTCTGTTTGTAAAGGTTTCTCCCTCTCCCATAGCAAGGAGAGAACTCTTAACAACTCTTATTAATGAAAAGCCACTGACTGAAATCTGCATAACAAACTTTACTAGATCACTCTTGTTTACTATATTTTTCCTTGTCATATTCCCATAACTTGCTTCCTCTACCCAGAATTCCAAAATCCTTTTCCTTTCTTTAGTCTAAGATGGTATATAAGCCTTAATTATTTGACCACCTCTTTGAGCCACATTTTTCTTAGTGAATTCCAATGCATAGATATGTAATTAGCACTGTTTTGTTTCTCTTTTTAATCTGTCTCTTGTCAGTTTGTTTCACAAGCCAAGGAATCTAAGATGGGAGAATGTTTTTCATTCATTGCTGTCTTCATCCTGTCTCTCTCACCCCTCACTTCATCATGTCTGTGCTCAAATGCCAGCGAAAGACCTCTTACTAGTCTACTTTCTCTAAACTAACAGTCAGTCCCTGCCCTCTCCAAATCTGTCACTTTATTCCTTTAACACTGATTCATTTTCCTCCATACCACTTATAACTCTGTGTCAGGTAGATAGATAGATAGATAGATAGATAGATAGATAGATAGATAGATAGATAGATAGATAGATAGATAGATAAATAGATAGATAGATAGATAGATAGATAGATAGATAGATAGATAGATAGATAGATAGATAGATGATAGAAAAATATAAATAGAGAGGAAGATATATAGGTATATTCTCAATAAACATTCATATGACACAGGTTCATTTTTCTGTTTCCTGAAATTCAAATTAAACTCTTTGAGGACACACAGCTGTCTAAACCACTACCACCTCCAAAATTGCAACCCAACTAAGCATGTTTCACCGCTTGTGATGGAGTCCATGAGCCAGTTTTTCACTTCACTTTATTTTATATCCCTGCAGGTTTGTAGCTAATTATATAGTAAGTCACCCTTTGCAGTCAAATATAGTCCACATGGCCCAAGGTCCAGATATTGGCTCTCCAGTCTAAAAGATAGGAGAGAAAGAGAGAAAAAGGTTAAAAGGAACTCCAAGTGTCTTTCTAGTAGCACAGTCCACTCCACCCTTTACCAGTCAAGAAAAATGGAGATTTCTATATCAGGAGAAGTAATTACATTGGCAGACATTTCTCATGGTTTCTATTTATTATGAAACAGGGCGTGTGGTATTAGGTGCGGGAGAATATGGAAATCTAACCACATAAACAATGATTATCAAACAAAGTTATTAAATACCGGGTATGCCATCAAGTCAATTAATTGAAGCTGGCACATTAATAGCTGTTATGTTCCCAAAGAAACGAAGTATATAGTAGACTATGGATGCCACACTTTCTTCGTTAAAAGAAAGCATTTTACAGAAACAATGTAGACATTTGTGTTGTTGGTAGTAGAGAGATTTTCAGTCAGTGGATCTCTCCACTACACCTTTCTGATGTTAAAGGTACCTTTCCTGTGCTGTATTTCAATCATAGCACACTCACTTTCTTTTGCCCTGTGCTGGTCACATTTTCAATGGCAGGTTTTTGGTGTATGTGGTTATTGTTCTGTATATTTATAAATTGACTTAAGGTTTGCTTGCACAAACAGTCAGGTAAATATTAGCTATTTGAAAATTATTTAAGGTGAAACCCTGAAAAGTAGTAAAATCAGTAGATACCACGTTGAATAGGTTGTCTAGTTTAACATTATTTCTGAAAATGAATCAGCTCCCATGTCCATCTCTAAGATATGTTTAGTTACTTAAATCTTACGTGCCTTGGATGTAAGCACTGAAACTTTGAATATCCTTAAAAAAAGATGATCACTAAGGAATTGTCAGTTCTGAAAGCAAATAGTCTTCATGAATATTGTCACCAATTCTTTTTACAGTTAAACTCAATGACAGCTTAGAACTAATGGGAGATGGAGGACCAAGGGGCGTCATTATTTTAAAGGTTGTGGATAAATAAATGCCCATATATTTAGAGAAACAGTGGTAATGTATCAAAACATTCCAATCATGAAATCAAGTGTTTTACAAGGTGCGTCATTTTGTACCTTTCTAATCTTTGATCTTTCTTTGTTAGGCAAAGAAACTTGAAGTTGATAGTAGTTAAAAAACCATGCCAATTCATAGATCATATTGCTTTTTAAAGTAGGCCTAGATAAAAAGTATGGCTTACTTTAACAAGAAAATAGCAATAACATTCAAAAAAAATTTTTTTTCTACTTTATCATGCTGCCAATACTCATTGCCACTGGGTAGAAACCATTACCATGATTGTGCAAAACAAAAGAAGTTCTGTAAAGGATAGTTATGAGAAGCAATATTTCCTAAACACATTTTAATTATCATCAAACAGACAACTTGGGACACTTGGAAAAGAACAGTTCAGTTGATATCATTAGTATATACTTGGAAGATAATTGAATTAAAGTCTAATGAATGTGTCCATTCCTGAGCAATGTCCACCCTAGATAACTTAGGTCAATTTTGTTCGTTGTCCTATTTTGAGACTTCTCATTGTACTTATTAGCTCTCACTGTGAATGCCCATTAAGTATCACTAGTATATGATGAGGAATCACAGTGAGAAATAAAATAAACTGTTTAGAGAAAAGAGACAGAGAAAATACATTCGTTCAGTAACTTGTTTGCTTATCTTACTTCAAATGTCCAATTCACCTATGATGGTATACCTGGCAAGGAAATGCCTCAGCAGAGGAGTTAGCGATTATCAATATTTAGAAACTTATGAAATTAGGAGTAATATGTTCTATGCACGAACACAACCACAGATCGTCCCAAATCACCTTTTTTGGGGGGAAGGATAGGATTTCATAACAGAGAGTAAATTTAACATCTTAGACACAAAATACATTTAGTGAAACAATATTCCATTGGTCTACGGAATTTTATGCAAAGATTTAAATGAGATATAATAATTCATTATCACAGTGTTTTAAAATACATTTTTTTCTTTCTTTTTCATGTCAGACAAAACTAACCAAATATCCAATGTTGATTTTGTTTCTTAGGGTTAACTCCTAGTTACTCTTTTTCTTCACTGTCACATTTTTCTTGTCCTAATTGTCTCTCTCCTCTTTTTCTCATCTCCATGTTTTGTTTTTATTTTAAATCCCTCTTCTTCCTGTAAAAAATATATACATATGTGTGTGTGTGTATATATGTATATATATATTATAAATAATTCTATATATACATTATATCTATATTATATAGAGATATGTAGATATGGATATATAATATATATATTATAAATAATTCTACATATACATTATATATCTATATTATATAGAGATATGTAGATATGGATATATTATATATATATATACATATATATATACATATATATTATATATATATATATATATATAAAATCTAATTTGGGAAAAAAAGAAGTATGTGAGACCAATAGGGAGTGCCTAGAAGGATATGGCTTCAAAATTTGACTGAGTGCCAATCTGTTCAGTGAGTGCAGAGTTTAAAAAGAAGAGAGAAGAAAAAATAATTGAATAATTATTTGTAGCCAGTGAAAGCACTTTATCCTCCACCCATCTCTGTTTCTCTCATATCCATCCTTTTATCTAGTTTTATCTATATTTTATCTACTACTGACTGTAGACTTTTTGTGAAGAGTTGGTTAAGAACAAACCTACCCCCAAATTTGAAGAGAATTATTTAGATTATAATTCTATTTAGGACATATTGTTATAATGATTTCATCAACTAATACAATAGAAGACATGCTGATCTAGTGTGTCCTTATTTAACAGATAAAGACGGTGAAAGCCAGAAAGGTTACATATCTTTCCCAAATATATTGTTTCCTACTGACAGATTTAAGACTACAACCCAGGTTTCCTATCATTACCTGAGAGCATTCTCTCTTGTAGCACTTTTAAGGAAAGCATGCTAAGTTCATTGTCATATGTTAATATGTCATAAAAGCATTTTTTACATTCACTTAAAATATTAAACATATTTTAATTTTTCAACCCTACATGGTTCAAAATAAACCCTCCAAATTGCGACTCTATCTTCACCAAAAATCTGTTTATTCTACTTTTTCTTTTCTCCTATTTTGATTAATTACAAGGTGATCATCCCCGTTTTCTAAACAAGAAATCTAGGAATTGTTTGAGAACAGAGATTTTTTTAAATTGAGGTCTACAGATAAGTGTGATGGTTTTTTCCAACTCGGATAGTCTGAAGTCCACAGTTATTTTAATCAGATAACTTTAAGTAAAAGAGATTATCCTAGGTAGTCTGCAGCTTTAGCCAAGTCTGAGAGTTCCAGTTGTCCCTTCCTGATTGCCTGCCATAGAGAATTGTATAAACCTATATATATATATACACATATATATACGTATATATGTATTTGCAATAGATATAGATATACACACATGTAGATAGATATAAGTAGATATAGCTACAGATGATATAGATGATATAGATTAGTTATAGAGATATAAAGATTAAAGATAGAGATGATAGAGATATATCTCCTGATTTTGCTTCTCTGGTTGAACCCTGAATGATACATTGAGTTTGAGTTTCAGGGTGTCTGAGAAAAATACCTGAAATTCTATGTAAAATTTGCATGTGCCAAAATGTGCAAGTGTAATGGAGAAGGGAAGAGTTTTAGGATCATTTGTGTAGATTTTTCCTTTTTATTTGTCCCTCACATCTATCTGGACAAACAGATACTTTCATGTCCAACTGGTTAAGGCCACTTTAATCCATCCCCTTCCCTTATTTCCCACTGACATTATTTCATGACTACATAATGGTTCTCTTGAACCATTGAAATGGCTTTGTTCCTGGGTTCTCTGGCTCCAGTTTCTTCTCCTTTGCACACCACTCCTCTATATTGTTGCTGAAGTGATCTTTCTAAAACCAAGTCTCAACAGTCAGGAATCCCGATTACCCCAACTCCTTAAACGTGAGAACAAGGCTCTACAAGACCTGACATTTCCAATTTTCTAATTTCAATTACTGCAAATTTTCCATATGGTTTGAGGGTCCTGCTTCTCTAGCTCATTTATAATTTCTAAACTTGGCATACATTTTTATATGTTGTTCCTTCTGCCAGAAAGTTTACCTTTCTTATTCAACGTGACTGAAAATTTCCATTCCTTTGACACTCGGGATAAAATAACACCTCTTCAGGAAATCTTCCCTACCCTCTCTAAGCACAATTAAGAACATCTTTCTCTCTGAGCCCAGTTGTACCTAATTGTACCTCATCTCTGTCTTTATCTATTTATTATCTATCTAGTTAGAAGTAATTTTAATGTAATTAATTGTAGTTTTATGTCATTTTAATGCTGATGTTCTTGGAATATGAGCATGTTCAGGGCAGGAACTTTCTTTTATTCCTCATTATATTTATAGATACCACTAATTTCTAGAATATAGTATATCATTTTATTTTGAATAAAACTTATAGAAATAATTGCATTCTGTCAATATTTACATCAAATCAGATTTGGGGGTGTTTTGTGCCTAAGGTACCTTTTGAAATTTGTGCTGCTCAGAATTGCTTTAATTTACTGAGAATATTTATGAAAGGTGTTATATTTTAAGTGCTTTTGGTTAAATTGTTGGTTCATCAACATTTAAAGTTTGTATAAGAATACAATTTATAAATTAGCCTATTCTTTTCTCCCAGATTTGCCTTGTATCCTTGATTGGATACCTCTAATCCTAAGGAAAATAAGGGAATATACAAGGTGAACAAACAAAAGATAACCAACAAATAAATCCTAAATTTCTGAATTTTGTGCCCTTCTATTAAATCTGCCTTGCTATTTTTCATTATTGTTCTGTGACCTTCCCCGACCCCTTATGTTGAATAGACAAAATCATCCAATCTGGAGTAGATTTTGAACTCTAAACAGGAAGAAATTATCAGTCTTACCCTAAAATACTGCCTGGTAGTTAATAAATATTTGTTGAATATTGAATGAAAAATGAATATAATCTGCTCTCTCTTTGTTTTTCTTATATCTGTTCATAAATCTTTAGGACTTTATAGAATATTTGCTTTTATTTTTAATGTCATCAAATAATTGATTCAGAAATGTTTAACATTCTCCTACCACATAAAATTTAAAGTTTTCTTTAAAAATAATGCTGGTTAATATAAAGTTCTACTTAAAGAAATTTGATGCAATGCATCAGGCAATAATCCAGTTAGACAGGCATATCTGACTACGGCTGTTTTTCAGTCTACTTTTACCTCTTTAAGGTGACTGTCTAATTTTTACCATTTATAAAGACTCTTTGTATGAGATAAAGTAAATACAAAATTTGAAAAGCATATTATTATAAATTTGACTCCAGAATATCACATACCTTGTGGTATAAATTTCCATTCTTGCAAAAATCAGAAAAAAGTATATCTCTTTGATGCATAAATTTCAATTATATTTGCAAATAGATGAATATTATTTGATTTGATTTGGTTTCTCATCTAGCACAAAATAATTAAATCTTACCCTGTATCCCTATATTTGATGACAGATAGTTTTTTTCTTCTCAAAACTTTTGACTGTTGGACAATTTCAGGTTGGCCTTCTGATTGCTTTTTTTTTTTTTTTTTTTTTTTTATTGTGTGTTTTATGAGCTACGTACCAACTTATTTCAAAACGTCCTTCAACCAGGATGAAAATCAATGAAATTTCCTTTCCTAAAATTTAAGTTTGGCTGCTTGTTCCTGTGACGCCATCTTGAGTCACTTTTGTTGAGTTGTGTTGAGATATAACTGAAAAAATCATTTCTGAAAATATTTTATACTTTATACTTTGAAATGACAACTTCAAATTCCTAAATTCAACTCAATTATTCTATTGTATAGCATAGAGGTTTCTGTAGAAATTTGAAAACGGGTATGTTCCCTGTCAATGAAAGCAAAATCACATGCTCTCTACAAGTCATAAATCCTGGCTCTAACATTTAGTAAGTGATCTCAAACAGCTTATACTCCATCTTTCTGAATGTCAGGTTCCTTATATCTAAATTAGGGATTATAAGACAAACAAACAAAAACTCATAGACACACACAACAGTATGGTGGTTACCAGAAGGGAAGGAGGTTGGGGGATGGTAGAAGAGGGTAAAGGGGGCCAAATATATGATGACAGAAAGATACTTTACTTTGGGTGGTAAACACACAATGCAATATATAGATGATGTATTATAGAATTGTACACCTGTATCCTATATAATTTTATTAACCAATGTAACCCCAATGAATATAATAAAATTAAAAATTGAAAGAAAAAAGAAAATGGGAATAATAGTAATAATCACATTTAATAATCACATTTAATAATAACATTTAAAGTTCCAGTGGGGTTTCTATTAAACAATATAGCCAAAGAGTGGTCCATGGTAAATAACTAATAAAAATTGTGTTATAATTGCTATTAAATTATTATTTAAGCAATTACCCTCCCATGCATTTAAAGTACTTTAAAAAATGAACTCATTTATTTATACACACACACACACACATATTTTTTTTTTAACACATGAGTCAGACACTTCTGAACTCATGATATAACAGCACAGATAAACCCTGCCCTCTTAAAACTTATTTTCTAGTAGGAAAAAAAAAAAATCCATCAATGGGATTCATTAAGAATGAATTTCAAAGCAATTTGGTTAATGATAGAAGTATTATACTTAAACAGTACATATTATATTTCCAGACATTATTCCTAGCACTTTAAATATATTAATTCATTTCATCCTCATAAGACTATCACATTTATACTCTCATTATATTTTAAAGTAAGAAACATGTGACAATGAAAGTAAAATAACTTGACTATTGTCGCAAAGTCAGTGTGTAGTAAAATCTGTGGATGCCTGATATTCTAGTTTCAGAGTCTGACTCTTAATCACTAAATAATTGGCCTCACTTCGAAAAATGAATGAATGAATGAATGAATGAATGCATGCATGAATAAATAAATAAATGGAAAAAAGGAATGGAAGAAAGAGTTCTGTATGTCAAAACTGTTTTCATGCATAATGGAACAAGTCACTGAGAACCTTACTCTATCAATCCAGTCATAGAAGTATTATATGGTAGTTGAGCTACGGCTGTATGTAGCGCTCTTATTCTCATTCATGTTTACAATAATTTGAAATTATTAAATACTAAATGAAGAATGTTTTGCTTTGTAACTGTTTTCAGTGAATCCCTATAGCAAGTACACTATAATGCTATATGAAACATTGATTGCTTAATTTCATAAACAAAGGTGGTGACTATTACAATTAAATATATATATAGATAAAGATATAGATATAGATATAGATATATAGATATATATCAACATGGCATGTGACCATCGTTGTGCTAATGGAAATTATGTAGGTTTGGGAGAAGGGTTTAGTTTTCCTAATGAGGCTTGGTATTCTTCTTTCAAATTGATTATGCATACAGTCTTTAATATATCAGTCCTGTTTCATTTTGGCTTCTCAAATTACACAGTTTAAATTTCTACTACCTTTGCTCTAAAAATTTTGCTATGACAGAAGTGTACGTTCTTGACTTCTAGAATAACAGGATACAATTATAAGAGTAAAACTATTTCAAAAGTTGAACAAATATGGATACAGAGTGGATCGTTTCTTCCTCTCTTTAATGTTACTTTGGAAGAGATAAAGAAATGATTCTTTTCTCCCCTAACTGCTATGCAAAGCTCATGTCGTTAATGTAAAGAGGCAGAGAGCACAACGGTCATTGGGTATGTGTCCTTAGCAGTTTGAACAGTTAAAACAAAAACTGTGAGATCCTTTACATGTCCTTTGTAGCTCCCTTCCGCCCCCACCACATATTTGTAAAAAGGTAAAAAGTTAGATGATTCAGGTAAATCAAAAATTGAGAGAAGATTAAATAAAAAACTTGTTTAGCCTTCCTGGACTAATCAGGAGGCTACAGTATTACTGACCAATCCCTGCATTGTCGGGAATTAAACCTTGTCCCATCTTAAATTACTCGTAATTAGATTTTTTTTTTTCATTAAATGACAATTGTCTTAGGGTGTTTGCTTTTTTAGACATAAAATTCAAAAGGGGAAGGTGATGACAGAACAGATTATCATTCTCTAAGACCTAATAACATTTAAAGATTTTTTTTTTCCCTGAAAGTAGGTGTAGTGAGAAAGCAGGAGAAAAGAAAGAAAAGAAGATTAACAAATAGGATGAGGGCACTAAGATTACATTTCCATATCAGACACTTTGCATATTTTGCCTTATTAATTATAATAATCATGTGAGAAACTTATTTCCAGTGATCAGATCTTGAATCATTTTATCAGTGCCAGTAGGCAGCAGAAATAGTAATTGAACATAGATCTGTCTTACTCCAACCCTGAATTCTTTTTAATACTCGTGTTTCTTCAGTGAGAAAGTCAAATAACTCTAATTTCATTCCCAAGTCCAAAATATAATCATGGGATTGTCTCCAGATACTGTTAAGGTAAAACTTTATGTGTCATTCAAAGAATGTGATTCCATAGTTAACTCTGACAATTTAAGATCCAGAAAAGAGGGACAGTTCTTACCTGCTTCCTGGAACTGTCAAAGAAGAAATCCTGGAAATAATGTTTGAGAAGCTGACAAGCTTTAATATGCGAAGAGAACAGGAATCTTTACTTAAGTTTCTGAGGATGTAGAATCCTAGTCATATTTTTAATTCCATGCCCCGGGGTTGTGTTTGCAAAAAGAAAGTCATATCTGATATCCTGGATCTGAGAACGGAATCTCAAATTCAAACTGTCACTAATTATCTGAGAGCCTCCCTGGATAAGGTATTTTTGAATCACAGAATTTTATCATTGAAAATCACCAAAGAATCAAGTCTAACTCCCTCTTTTACCAAAGTGAACATTTAAATGTTTTCCTAACTCCTTAAAATGAATAAAAAAGTGATAGTGATTAAACTGGATCAGAATTCAGGGATGGAGTTCAGGCTTACTCTAAATTCCACACATATGTTTTTATCTCTTAAATAAGCATATTACTTTTTTTTAGCTTAAACTTTTATTTGGGAAAAAATAAATAAAACTCTTCAAGTTGCAAGAATATAACAATGAATGCAGCATGGGCATTTAAAAAAATATCCCCCATTGATTCTAATATACATACAGGATTGATAGCAATAATTTGATTTTTTCCTAATATTTTTATATCACTTTTAATGTACATAGTGATTAGACATTTATGTAACTTATTAAGTGATAACAGTCATAAGTTTAGTACCCTTACATATTATTACAATATAATTGACTATATTCCTTATGCTGTACTTTACATCCCTGTGACTGTTTTTATAACTGATTATCTGTACATCTTAACGCCTTCCCCTTTTTTACCCATTCCCCCAACCCTTCTCCTCTGGCAACCATTAAAATGTTCTCTGTATCTGAGTTTGTTTGCTCATTTATTTTGTTTTTTTAAGATTCCACATATAAGTGAAATCATATGGTATTTGTCTTTCTCTGACTTATTAGCATGTGCCTTCTAGTTCCATCCATGTTGTCACAAATGGTAATATTTCATTCTTTTTTTATGTCTGAGAATATTCCAATTCTCTATTAACACTTCTTGTATCCATTCTACAGTAACACTTCTTGATCCATTCATCTCCCGATGGACCCTTGGATTGCTTCTATTTCTTGGCTGTTGTCAATAATACTGCAATGAACAAAGGGGTGCTTTTTTTTTTTTAGGTAGTATTTTGAATTTCTTCAGAGAAATACCCAAAAGTGGGATTGCTAAGTCATATGGTAGCTCCATTTTTAATTTTTTGAGGAAACTTTATACTGTTTTCCACAGTGGCTGCACCAATTTACAATCCCACCAACAGTACAGGAGGGTTCCCTTTACTCCACTTCCTCGCCAGCATTTGTTTTTTGTTGATTTTTTGATGCTAGCCATTCTGACAGGTGTGAGATGATATCTCACTGTGGTTTTAATTTGCATTCCTCTGATGATTAGTCACATTGAGCATCTTTTCATGTGTCTGTTGGCCATCTGTATGTCCTCTTTGGAGAAATGTCTATTTAGGTCCTCTGCCCATTTTTTAATTGGATTGCTTGTCTTTTAGGTGTTAAGTTGTATGAGTTCCTTATATATTTTGGGTAATAACTCCTTATCAGCTGTATCATTAGTGGGTATCTTCTTCCGTTCAGTAGGTTGTCTTTTCATTTTGTTGATGGTTTCCTTTGCTGTGCAAAAATTCTTTAGTTTGATGTAGTCCCACTTGTTTATTACTCTCTTTTGTTTTCTTTGCCTGAGGAGACATATACAAAAAAAAAAAAAAAAAAAAAACACACTAAGATTGATGTCAAAAAGTTTACTGGATATGTTTTTTTCTAGGAGTTTTATGGTTTTGCATCTTACATGTAAGCCTTTAATCCGTTTTGAGTTCATTCTTGTACATGGTATAAGAAAGTGATCCAGTTTCATTTGTTGCATGTGTTTATCCAGTTTTTCCAACACCATTTATTGAAGAGACTTTCTTTACCCCATTGTATATTCAATAACCATATTACTTTACTTATCTGAGAGTTTTCCATTATAAAATATGTGATTAATTTGTATTTAATATTTTATCTTATACATAAGTAATAAAAAGACTATTAACTTTTACAAATATTTGATCGTTTATAATGCAAATGTGTAACTTACAAATGCTATTTCTAATATCTCTGAAGAAACCTTAGAGATCCTAAGAATAAATTTTTACACGTGTCTTTAATCTGTGTCAAATAAATTTATTTTTGATTATTCATGACAATGAAAGAATGCCTTGGTCCACCAATCACAAATCAAACAAACAAAAATAGACAAGTATGCAAATACAGTAGGAACCAGTAACAATTAAATCCCAATTTTTAATTGTTAAGCAATCTAACAATTAAAATGAAAATATGTCATGTTTGACTAAAATTTTACACAAGACACTTGAAAATATCGTCTTAATATTATTGTCTTTCACTCCTTAGGTGTTTTCTTTCTAGAGTCAGATCAGACAGTGTCCAAGTGGACCTCTAGGATGTAAATAGAACATTTCACAAACTATAGCATAGTGACCTTCTTTTTAAAGGTCTCTGTCTCTCATATTCAAGACCCTTCATGAGCAACATGGTCATACATCAGTTCTTTTGTTTATGTTTGTATTGTTCATTTCATATATGGAACCAGTTTGTGTCATGTTATCTTTAAAACTCAGCACCTAACACAGTGTATTGCATATAATAGATATTCAACAAAAATGTTAAGCTAATAATGATATACAGTTATGCTAACAATGTAATTATAGCAAAAAGACTGCACACAGTAATACTGTAAAACTTTGATTCATAAAAACAGTATATTACTAGTCTGAAAAAATGAATAGTTATAATGGAACTTTAAAAATACTTTTGTTTGAGATCTGTGAGTCTCTTAGGAAACAACAATTAAAATGATAATTAAAGCAAGACCTTTCATGAAATGTTTATATTTGACAAAGGATGAAGATACATTTTGGTGAACGGTGGAAAAATTCAGCACTTTCCTAAAGCAAACAATGTTGTTTGCAAGAAAAGGAAGCATTGATTTTAGTTAATGAATGTTTTCCAGCTTTTTGTGATACAGGACTCTTAATACTGGAGATGTTTTCTTTACAGCGACAAATGGATTGACTATTGCCTTGAAAATGCCATCTTCAGGCTTCTTTCTGTTGCCAGTATTCCATAAATGCTGTCTAGTGTCTGCTGCTAGTAATACTTGTTTCATTTTTCAAATGCTAATTCCTGCCTTAGAATGGTGTAGTTGAAACATGATTGACTCTGCGTGGCCATACAGGCAAGGTGGCAGAGGTGATGGGACTAATACCAGTTTCCTAGATCAATACTGGTGAGTGAGTGATTTTCAGATTCCCCTCTTTAAGCAATTTTGGCAGAAGTGCTAATAAGCAGTGAAAGGGACCAAAACAAAACAAAGCAAAACAAACAAAACCAACATGGTCTAAAGTAAGAAGAAAAAAATCATTGTTTGCTGTATTATTTTTCTTTTGAATCACACCGGATAGGCCAAATACCAAGGTTTGAAGCCAAGTCCTCTCAGTTTGGGTTGCTTCAGGATCATTTACCCTTCCATCTCTATAAATAAGGATAAACTGAATGAGTATTTTCTTTTCTTTTTTTTTTTTTATTAAAAAGCACTGCTTTTCTTTTTTTTAATTATTAAAGTTTATTGGGGTGACAATGGTTAGTCAAGTTTGCTTTTTAATTAGTCTTCTGATTAGGTAATTTTTGAACAGTCACACATTCTATGTATTTCAAAGAGTCTGGCAGCCTTCCTGATAGTTCCTTTGGGTTTGGTCATCTGGTAGAAACTTAAGAAAATGTGTACTGTCCAAATAATGACTTTATTTTCTAATTCTGTTGACACATATTTTATTCATTTCTTCGTTGTGCATGTATGTATATATATATATATATTTACATATATATATATTACATTGTGCATGTAATATGTATATTACATTGTGCATGTATAAATATATATATGTATGTATTTATTTATTGTTTTCTTAAGATGTTCTAATAGTAGATTGGGTTTTCTATATGTATCCTTTATATTTTAATCACAGTGACTTATACTAATTATTAGTTAACTATGCTAACTACTTGAAATTAACGACCCCTCCAAAAAAATTGTAATGGCTTAAGCACATTAGAAAGGTATTTCTCACATAGGCAATCCAAGATAATTCTAGATTGGCTGATGTATGGCTCTCATCCACTTTACTATTTAGGTACCAGGTGACAGAGGCTCTGCCTCTGTCATGGCTTCTAATCCCATCCAAACTTTGATGTCCAGACAATAAAAGGGGGAAAAAAGGAAAAAGCATTTGGAAGAATCATTCACAGAAGTGGAGGTGGATCTGGGGTGGGAGGAAGAATAGGAGCTCGGTGGGATGTGTGAGTCTGGAAGGGCAAATATTACTCGGCTATGTATCATCAACTATAATGTGGCCAAACCGAAGACCAAGAGAAACTGAAAAACGTGGTTTACCTCTGTGCCCAGGAAGAAAAGAAAACAGGCTGTGGTGAGCAGCTAGCTGTATCTGGAACAAATGATAGACACAAGAAGTGGGATAGGATGCTATGGAATATTGAGAATTTTCTATAGTCTCATTTTATCTATATCTTATAAACTACTGTTTCTTATTTTATTATTATTTTCCCTAGACAAAATCTCCCAGAAAAATTTTTGTTTGTTTTTCTTCACCTACAAAAAAAGGTTTTCTTCAGGTAAAATCTTTATGCACATACAAAAAAGAATGTTTTTATTTTTTACCTTGTTCTCAACGTTCAATTAATAGTAATGCAAAATATTGTCAGTGGTATATTTGTGAACCATTTATCATACTTTTTTTTTTTCTTTAGTCTGTGAATGAACTAAATAGATATCCCTATTGTACCAATGGCTTCATAAATCTATGTAGTTGACAGCCATTTATAGAGGTTGGCCAATTGAAAACACATTATCAGAATTTCTTTCATGTTGCTTCCCCTCCATTTCTAGCTTAGAGCTCTGGAAGCTCATTTTTTCGACACATAATTACAATTTTATGAGAAATTCACCAATGAAAGTTATCATACATTTGGAAGAATACTTCAGAGCCTATTTACAAACCAGGCAGGAAGTATGTAGATTTCATGCATGGGAAAGCATAAATAAAATTCATTTTTAATCAAGTAATTGTACTGTCATTTGTTTCCATGTAATTGGTGAGGAATTACATTTCTATTCATGCCCTGGGTCCACTTTTGAAATAAAGCAAATGTAGTGTGAAAATGTCAGTAGCACAACTTTGAATTATTGCTTTTAAGTGCTATATTTTTGGTGTTTGATCAAGTGGAAGAAATATCTGGTAGAATAACATTGATACATAGCCTGAGTTTATAAATAGGGGATTAATTAAACCAATGAAAATACTGATATATTTCCTTCATATAAGGATCCTACAATAGAAAATGATTTAAAAATGTGAAGTTATCCAATAGTTATTGTTTTCTTTAACTTTTTGAGTCAAAGTGTCTGTGTTTCTATGTGCATAGAGGGGTAAATGGAGAGGTGAGTGTATGTCTGTATGAGTATTCTGTATTGGAGGGCCCAAAAATTTCACCTAGCCTCTAACACTCTTATTTTATAGATCAGTTACTTTTCTGAGCCACAGATTCCTCAATTTTAAACAGAGAAGAAAAATAGTATAAAGGTGCCAAGGTTAAAAAAATAATAATATTTTAAAAAAGAACATAAGTAAAACCAAGCTCACTTCCTGGCACATTATAAGCTTTCCATAAATATTGTTTTCATTTCCTTTCCCATCATCACAGACACTATATAGACAGAGCTAGAGCCAGGACCTGAACTTGAGTTTCTTGATTCCTCAGCTGGCATATTTCTGTTTGTAACAAACAGCTGTTAATTTTAGAAAGTTCAAAATAGTTTAGTATGCTTGATTGTGTGTGTTTGCATGGTGTGAGTATTCAAAACGATTCCCTCACCAACACCACACACACAAAAAGAAAAATAAAACAAAACAAATCAAACAATGAAACAATAACAGCAAACAGTCCAAAGAGAAACAAAGTAGTAGGGAAAACAGTGCTGTGTCAAAAGAGAGAGGAACAACATCATAACTTGTGCTTCTTAAAAAATCAATCTCAACATCGACTGTGCTTGGTATTTTCAAGGAAAGTGTCTCATTTCCATTAACAAGGAAACCTCCTAATTCACAAATATACACAGTGGGTGATTTGTGTTAATGGCACTCTTACCAACTGATAATGTGGTGCAGTTAATGTGTCTCAGCTTGAATTAACTTTACCACAAGCCATTGTTTCCTTTTTATTCAGCACAGAAGCCTGTGGAAAAATCTCTTAGAATCTCACAGGGGGATTTCAATTAACATTACTCACTACTGTACAGCAACATAAAAATGGAGGCCATTTTAACCTTTCTCGAGTTTCCTGCTGATCAATTCAATGCTTTCCATTAGTTTAACTCCGATTACCATAAACTTATCTTCATTGTTCGGAGAATACCTTTTCACTTATGGGGCAGAGTGTGACTGCCAATGGAAAGCCTGAATAGGCTAAATAGACTAAAATACTCCTCAATACAGTATGTAGGTTTGTCCTTGGCATAACATCCGTTAACATGGTATAGTTTAAACACAGGAGCTTCTATTACTAGAATTGACTATAAACCCCACGACCATCCCTTTGTTCCTCTTTACCCCACTTAGATATTCATGTATTTGGAGTGTCCTTCACCTTACAAAAATCCTACATTTTTTTTATTAAAAGTATTGAGAACTTTAGTTGCCAGAAAATTTTAACATAGATTTATTTTAAGGCCCAAATTATTTATCCTCTCTGAAACAGTATCATATGCAGAAAAGATACTTATAGGTGCTGAAAGGCTGAAGTGTCTTTGACACCTTCCTTCTTCCTGGGTGCCTATATTCTGGAACACAGTGTGTGCTGCTGATTTTATCCTTCAAGTAATTGTATTTTTGCTATCCCCATGGTCACCACTCAACTCCAAGAAGACAGACCTCCAACTGGTCTCCCAGGAAACACCCTAGTACCCCCAATTCCTCCCTTGCCCTACAGCAAGAGTTGTCATCAAAATTCAAACCCCCTCATGGCATTTGCTTTATTAAAACATTTCCGTGGCCTTCCAAAGCTTAGGATTAAAGATCAACAACTTTGCAGACAAACCTTGCATAGCTCAACACTTCCTTATAATCTCTTGAGTGTCATATGTCTCACTCTACTCTTTGATCTCTAGGCACTATACATAGTTATTACCATATTATTGACTATATTCCCTAGGCTTTACTTTACCTCCCTGTGACTATTTTATAACTACCAATTTGTACTTCTTAATGTCTTCTCTTTTTATACCCTGCCCCCCAATCACCATCCCATCTATCACCCTAGATAAATCTAGTACCAATATGAGACCATACATAGTTATTACAACATTACTGATTATATTCCTTATGCTAGACCCTACATCCCCATGCCTACTTTGTAACAACAAATTTGTAGTTCTTAATCGCTTCCTCTTTTTCACCCATTTCGAACTCTCTGCCTTTCTGGCAACCATCAAAATGTTCTCTGTATCTATGAGTTTGTTTCTATTTTGTTTGTTTGTTAATTTTGTTCTTTATATTCCACATGTAAGCGAAATCACATTGCATCTGTCTTTCACTGTCTGACATACTTCACTCAGTATGATACCCTTCAGGTCCATCCATGCTGCCATAGATGGCGAGAACCCATTCCCTTCCATGGCCGAGCAATATTCCATTGTATATATGTACCACCTACTCTTTATTCATTCATCCACTGATGGACACCCAGGCTGCCTCCACATCTTGGCCATTGTAAACAATGCTGTAATGGACATATGGATTCATATATCCCCTCAAAGTAGTGTTTTCAGTTTCTTTGGATAATTACCCAGAAATGGGATTAGTGGGTCCTTCATTATTGTTTACTATAGCCTTTGTTTTAAAGTCTATTTTGTCTGATATAAGTATTGCTACCACAGCTTTTTTGTTTGTTTGTTTCCATTTTCATGAAATAAATTTATCCCCTCCCTTTATTTTCAGTCTGTGTGTGTCTTTTGATCTGAAGTGCGTCTCTTGTAGACATCATACATAAGGGTCTTGTTTTCTTATCCATTCAGCCATCTTATCTTTTGATTGGAACATTTAATCCATTTATATTCAAAGTAATTGTTGATATATGTGTAATTATTGCTATTTTATTCGTATAGATGTATATGTATATATATATATATATATATATATACATAATTTTTTTTTTTTTTTTTTTTTGCCTAAAGTACCTTTAATATTCCTTGTAATACTGGTTTGGTGATGTGAAACTCCTTTAGCTTTTTCTTGTCTGGGAAGCTCTTTCTCTGTTCTTCAATTCTAAATAATAGCATAGCTGGATAGACTAATCGTGGTTGTAGGTCCTTGCTTTTCGTCACTTTGACCTGCAAAATTTCTGCTGAGAAATCATCTGACAGTCCTCTGGAGATTCCCTTATATGTAACTAACTGCTTTTTCTCTTGCTGCTTTTAAGGTTCTCTCTTTGTCCTTAACCCTTGGCATTCTGATTATGATGTATCTTGGTGTGGGCCTCTTTGGTTCATCTTATCTGTGACTCCTGCACTTCCTGGACTTGTATATCTATTTCCTTTGCTAGGTAAGAGTTCTCCATCAGTATTTCTTCAAATGGGTTTTGAATTCTTTGCTGTGTCTCTTCTCCTGGTACACCTATGATGCAAATGTTGGTAGGCTTGATGTCGTCTCAGAGGCCCCTTAAACTGTCCTCATTGTTTTGGATTTTTTTTTTTTTTTTTTTTTGCTGTTCTGATTGGGTGTTTTATGCTACTTATCTTTGAAATTGCTGATTCAATCCTCTGCTTCATTTAATCTACTCTTGATTCCTCCTAATGTATTCTTCATTTCAGTTATTGCAGTCTTTATTTCTGACTGGCTCTTTCTTGTTTTTATCTCCATTTTTATGTTTCCTATCCTTTGTTGAAGTTCTCACTGAGATCATTCAATATTCTTATAACCAGTATTTGAAACCCTGAGTCTGGTGGATTCCTTGTCTCTATTTTGTTTAGTTCTTTTTCTGTAAGTTCTGTTCCTTTATTTGGGAAATGTTTCTTTGTCTCCCCACTTTGGCTGCTTCCGTGTGTTTGTTTCTATGTAGGGTTGCTATGCCTGCTGGTTTTAGTAGAGTGGCCTTATGTGCTAGGTATGCTGTGGGGCCCAGTGGTGCAGTCTTCCTGGTCCACCATGTGTGTTACTTTTGTGGGTTATATGTGTTCTCCTGTGGTAGTTGAGTCTTGATTGCTGTTTGTACATCAATGGGAGGGATTAACCTTCAGTCTGATTGGTTGTGAGGACTGGCTGTGACTACAGTGGAGAAGCTGTTGTGCAGGGCTGACCCTGCAGAGCATGGTTCACTTTAGTGAGGCTCTGATGCCTGTCCAGGCTGCCCTTTGGGTGTGTGCCTTTGGAGGTAGCTAGGTGATGCTTGGGTATAGTCTGAAGCTGGCCACTGGGCCTGCCAGCTCTGGGGCCTCCCAGAAGGGGACCTGCTGCAGGCCAAGTTCAGCTGCAGTCTATGCCCTTCCCAGGGTCACCTGGCATGAGCCACAAAGCAATCCAGAGTTGGCTGCCACCCACACTGTGTTTGGAAGGGCCTTGAGAGGCCAAGCCAGAAACCAAGGCCAACTGCTTCTAGTGCTGGGCTTTGGGCTGCTCAGCCAGAGGCACAGGACATACTGAAGCCAGGTGCTACTTGTTTGGGTTTTGTGAACCTTTGAGAAATTTTAGGAAAGTCCATAGCGTGAGCCAAGGCATGCCATTTATATGAAAAAGCCACTGGAAGCAGTTTGGGTGTGCCCAAAAGTTGGCTGGTGGGTGGTCTCAGGAAATCACTAGGGTGGGGCAGACCAAAGTGATAGCCTGTTTGATGAAGACTCAGATATGGTGTCTGCCTATGTCTGCACACAGGGAAGGGGAGGGCTCAACGAATAAACAGTGGCTTCAGCCAGCTACTCCATTTGGGAGAAAGCTGCCCCTCCAGCCCTTGTCCTGAGGCCAGAAAATTTAGTTCTTCCCCATAAGTCCTTGTTGCCTTTTGAGCTGATGCCCCAGCGCTGGAGCTTAAAGCGAGTAAGTCCATGCACAGTCCTTTTAAGAGGAGTACCCGGGAGGGCAGCCACATTTTGTCTCACTCAGCCACAATATCTGCTGGTTTTCACAACCAGAATTATGGGGACTTCTCTCCCTGGTCCTGGAATCCTAGGCTGGGGAGGCGCTGAGATCCCCTCCCTCTTCAGGGTGGAGCTTCACAGCTGAGATGTCCCTACCAATTTTTAATGGTCACGTGGGTGTGGGACCTTGCTGTTCTATGTCTCTGTCCCTCCTACCAGTGTTGAGGTGGCTTCTGTATGTCCGTAATTGTAGGGCTTCGGTTCAGCTTGACTTCAGGTGATTCTCAATAACGGTTGTTCTTTGGTTTAGTTTGTAATTGATGTGGTCCTGACAGGAGGTGAGCACAGCATTTACCTACTCCACCATCTTGACTAGATCTCTTCAATTTTAGTTTTGATGCCAGAAATTTTTAGCTGGTGGCTTCATACGAGTCATTTCAAATTTTGAGCTACAGCGTCCTTATATTTATTATAGACATAGCAGCACTTTAGTCAGTTCCCACTGACTAAAAAGTGGGAACATTGCATGATTTAAGAAGTATAAAGTAATCTTTGTCAAATGCTATAAAGACTATTAGTCCAAGAAGGTGGTTTTAAAGAATGATCCCTGTGGTCGAATATGGTCAGAAAATATTTTATAATTTCTGAGTTTGAGAGATATACAAAGCAATTTAATATGTTAAAATTCAGATAAGTCATGCCTTAAAGAAAACTATTTATATTTAACACAGTGCTTTCCAAATTTATTTAGTTATGGAAACTTTTCTTTTTATATATTTGTAAAACATAGTAACAATTATTTGAAGTAATATAGCATTAGTTTGTATTTTTACACATGGAACCTATTGAATCAGATTTCTAAAAAAAGAAAACAAATATTGATAGTTAAAGAAAAGTGAAATGATTACATTTATATTTCAGTTTGGCATATATACTATTTTGGCATGTGTTACTATATTATTTTGATGAGAAAGAAAATATTTGGTTATATACATGTATTTCTTACTTTTAGGCTACCAAATATTAGAATATACAAACTTTCTGAGTATTTGCTAGCAGATATATTTAGCTAGTAAATCAAATATAACTAGCTTAACTTTCTTTTCTCTTTCAAATGTAATCACTCTATTCTAAATTTCAACTTGAGACTACAAACACAGGATGAGAAGGAAACTCGTAGCACTTGTGTAGATAGCTGAAATCTTCTAGAAACATTCTCTATGCTTCCAATTAGTCTAAATTATTCAGATATTTGCTTCCCTAGTACTTTGCATATGTTATAGAATAATGTATACTTGGAAACATTACATTTCAAGTATTTAAACAATGAAAGTTATGTTTTAATATATGCTAAGAATAAGGTTGTATGGGGAAATACCCACTTGTATTATTTCTTAATGTTCCCTTGTTAGTCACAGCATATATTTGCTTAGGTTTAGTTTAAATGGGGAATAAAAGTACAATTGTTGAATGCCGGTAGCAGAATTGCAATTTTCTTTGACTTTGGCATTAGAAAAGAGTATAGTTAGTGCAATTTTGTTTACATTTTGGCATTTAGTGTAACAACCTAATTTATAGTCTAGATCCCTATAATATCTTTGTGAATTAGTGATTAAATAGACTCAATTATTGGGACATATTTTGTAGGAGTTCTTAATTACCACTTCTAAAAACAAGACATAACGTGGAATAACTGGTTACTATAGTATTTACTTCATAGTATGATGCATAAGAAAGGTAGCATTGGTGTATGGGACATTTGACTCTCAGTGGTTAAACTTTAAAGACTGACAGTGAGGTTTAGTTTTAATATCATTTCTATTTCGTAAAAACCAAACTATCCAAAACAAACATGAATACCAACACAGAAAATTCTTAAATATTTCTTTGGGCTTAGTAATTATTTTTCAACAATGCATTACTCTTTAAGTGGTCACTCTCAAAATGAGATCCCTGGGTCAGCAGCTTCAGTACCAAGATCAAATGGGAAGTTGTTAAAAGTGCAAATACTGAGGCTGTGCCCCAAGTCTCATGAATCACAACTTTTGGGAATTGGGTCCAGCAGTCTGTGTTTTCACAAGTACTTTGAGTGATTCTGGTGACGTAACTTTGGTGGTTTTGCCAATTCAAGGATATTTGACAAGTCTAGAAACATTTTTGGTTGTCACAACTAGAGAAGGGTTTTTCTTGGCAATTTGTGGATAGATGCCAGAGATACTGGTAATTGTCCTGCAATACACAGGACAGCCCCAAAAACAAAAATTTACCCAACCCAAGATATCAGTATTGCTGAAATTGGGCAGCCTACTTTTGAGAAATCGGTAGGGTCCTCTAATGGTAAACATTTCTTCGGTTTCAATACTAAACATTTCTTTGGTTTCGGTAGATCAGAGCAGGTGAGTCATATAGTTCATATATTTCTGTAAGCCAAGTACATCTACATTTTAAAGATTATTATGTGTTTTATAGAAACCTAATTTATAGTCTAGATCCCTATAATATCTTTGTGAATTAGTGATTAGATAGACTCAATTATTGGGGCATATTTTGTAGGAGTTCTTAATTACCACTTCTAAGAACAAGACTTAATGTGGAATAACTGGTTACTGTAGTCTTTTGATTTAGGATGGCTTACCTTTTATGGAGTAATGATTGAGAAAAGAAATATTTATCCTGAGTTTTGAACTTTGGAGACTTTGTACAACATAGGATACCCCGGTATACTGTCTTTATTTGATCATGAAAAATGTATGGTTCCCAATAGTTATCTAATATGCTTTCTTACAGAATATGACTCATCCATATGTTCATTTATTAGTTCATTTACATAAACATTTTTTGAATGTTCTATATGCTTGACATTTTGTCAGTCTTGAAAATACAGTAATAACTCAAAAAGACAACAATATAGTAGGGCAAGAAAAAATTTAAAAAATATATTAATGTGCAGTTTATAAGTAATTTTTAAATAACAAAATAATAATCCCCTAGTATTTGTTCAGCTAAGGGACTGTCAAGAAGTGTCATATAACTAATTCCTCAAAGTGCAATTACTTTTACTTTATTTTGTTTATTTACTTGTTTATTTGTGTTTTCCCTTTAAAGAGTAATCTACCAGTACCTCTTTTCCCTTTGAGGGAGTTATATAGTGTGTTTTTCATCACTGCACTGTGAGAGCAAACTCTGACAGAAGAGAGAGAAAAAGAGGACAAGGCATGCAGGTCAGGAAAAGCTGCAGGGTTAAGTACACAAACCAAACTTATTCCCAGGACTAACAAGTAAAGTAGCCATTCAGCATTTTGTGGAGCATATTGGAGAGAAAGAAGCCAAAGCCTCTATGGTCTTCATGTTAAATAGCCACATTTCCTCTGGAATAAAAAAAAAAAAAAAAAATCTTCCAATCCTGACACCCCACTTTCTGGTCTTTGACCTTGCCTGACCTATTTAATCTCTCTGAGACTAATTTCTTTTTCAGCAAATGTGTGAAAGATGAGTCCTAACGTACCAGCTTCATAGGGTTACTGTGGGAATTAAAGGAGATTATTCACATAATATTTTCCCTATAGTTCCATGTATACAGTAAATGCACAGCAAAATTATATTTTTTACTATCACTATCATTAAATAATAGAAAATCTAAACTCAATAATATGGGTATAATACACTCAATACATAGTTCTAACAGATTTCAAATGAAACATTTTGAATAATTATATAACATTTATCATAGAAAATGACTAGGATTTGCTATAACAAAATGCAAATCAGCATTGCCTCATTGTGTTGATGATATAAAATATTTTTCTCTCATACTTTCTGTAATTTTGAAATTTGCAACAATTAAATATGGATTGCTTTTATAGTCACTATGAAAGTAAATTTGAAAAAAATATGTTTTAATGCATCAGTTTTAACATATTTTAACAATATTTATTCCTATTGAGATGCATATTAATGAATATAAATATAAAGGGATATGGGAGTAGAAAGGAAACACCCATATCTTAGGTTTGTAAACGCCGAAGGCAAGCTTTCCAGATTAACTGACCTTTTTTTTTTTTTTCCTGATGGCTAAAAATTCAGGGTTTTATTATTTTTGCTAAACAATACTAAAAAAAAAATCATTTTGAAAGCAGGGTTTGAGTTATTGAATTTTGATCCATTTATTTAGTTTTAGAAAAAGGAAGAGGAAAGAGATCATGGCAAAAAAAAAAAAAAAAAAAAGGTGGTTAAGCCCCACCCCACCCCGGAAGCTCCAGCAGGTTATTCAGAAAGTCTTTCTAGGCTGTCTGCCCATTGGCTGAGTACATGCAAACTGTCATAAGCTTATGACGTTTAAGGGGGTTGCAGGAAGGCATAAGAGTAGGAGGTTGGCAAGAGAAGAAAAGCTATAAGTCACTCCAGCTTTCTCCTGGGCTAGCGACTCTCGATAGAGATTTAAAGAGAGGACGGGAGAGGTGGACTCCAGATTTCTTATGAAAGAAAACCGTCCCTCAAGGAGCAGCTGAGACGTGCCATGCTAAATAGTTCTTCCTGCAAGCAGGAGAATGGTGAGGAGGCTCTTCCAGTGTCATGAAGTAACACAAAAGGCAGAGGGGACAGCTGAGGTTTTGACCAAATGTGAGACTGGTACACACACAGTTAAAGACTAAAAAGCCATTAGCACCCATTAAAGCCCACTCCCATCTGCACACACTGTCTCTACAAAGCTCTGTGGGAGATTCTTGCTGTGAACTAAGTCAAGGTAGTTGCCTGACTATGGGTAATGGGGAGGTTAATATATTTTTCTTTTCAGAGGGATGACGTGGAAAGAATAGCCAGGATCTAGTAAAGAAGAGACCTGCAAGAAATAGAAACTATTTAGAGAACATTTTAATATATATTTTCATGTATATATTCTTATATACTTGCATATATATTTTCGTATGTATTATATTTACATATATCATACGTATATATATATATATATTTTGTATATATATATATATATATATATATGTGTGTATATATTTGAAGTTAAGAAAAATCAAACTAATTCAAGCCATGCCCTGTACAAAACGAAAAAAAACCCAAAAATTTAAAATAAGTCTTCTGTCTGCTTCTCTAATCTCAATTCAGAGTATCAGAGTCAGCTTGTTGCTTTTATTTTGGTTGCTTTTATCACTCCAAAGGCAAGCATTGTCACTTATAGAAACAGAATGGTGGTAGGCACAAACAGGAAACGGAGAGTCAGAGGTGAAAGGGTAGAGTGGAAAAGAAATTTTCAAAATTTTCGAAGTCTGTTAATCAGGTAATGATTCAACCTTTAACTTATTCTCCTGTTCTCTTTTGTTTGGCATTTTCTTTGTTCAAGTCTAAGATTTAGAAATGCTGACCCTTTATTAAAGGCCAAGAGGAAATAGAGGCTCTCTCCCTCCCCTGGGTGCCTTTATCAAAGTCAGCAACACCACCTCCTTGGCTGTATGCTGGAAGAGTCCCCTGTGTGTGGACTCAGGATGACAGGGTCCCCTCATTCCACGGTTGCTGGGATTGTGGACACTGCAGTATCTTTTGGCTGCCCTGAATACATTTGTAAGACTTAATTAGAAAGAAAAAAAGAAAAGGACATTTGAGTAAATTGAGTGGTGAGTGCCCTGGCGTCAAGGAAAAATGCAGAGCATCTTCGCAAAATTGCAGGTGGTTTCATAGTTCAGAGTAAAAGATACTGACAAAGATTAGTCAACCATGAGACTGAAGCTGTGCCCAGGATTTTGTATGATTTATTGTGGATTATAATTAACACTGAAATAGCAAAGAATCTTTGTAAATTTCTCTTTGTGGTTATAAATGTGTTAATATATGTGCCAACATGCAGAAGGTGATATATAGATAGATAGATAGATATAGATATAGATATGTATATATATATATATATACACGTATATATATATACACGTATATATATATATATATACGTGTATATATATATATATATATATAACATTATTACTTTTTCTTTCCTTATTTCTTTTATATTACTAAGGAGATGTAATATTTACTCTGTCTCTTTCTTTCTGTCTGCTTGTCTGTCTCTCTGATTTTGCCTGTAATTAAAAAAATAGAGAGCAATTCTCTTTTTGCGGCCAACTTTTTATTTTGTTTATGGTGATTGAATTATATGATCCTTCTCACTTTTCTAAATATCACAATCATGCCTATTTTGATGTATAAAACAGCAATATTTAAGAAATGGTGAAACATTATAATTTATAGACTATCCTAGCATATTTTTTTATGAATAGCTGATTTTTACTCAAATTGAACAATTTATATGTCACTTATTGATATTTTCTTCATGAGTTTGTATAGTATTTCTCTAGGATGGCTCTTGAAGGCAGATACATAATATGGGTACTTAACCCAGGACTAAGGCAACTGATGTACCTGGTGTCCCTGTGGCAGTGATTAAATAGGTCAGGGGTGAATGTGTAACCTAAACCAGCCCTATGGAAGACTTTGGATTGGTCTTATGATGCCGAAGACAAACTAGACCTTCTCTTTGACAGTGTGGTGATTGTGAGAAGACGTGAGATTGTAGCACACAGAACAACCTGCAAATATTAGGATAGAGTCTGCAACCGCCAATTTGATGACTTTATTAAACATGGAAATGAAGAAGTGAAGCTAATAGCACAGTCAAAAGTAGAGTGTAGGACCTGCTGAAACAAGCCTCACCTGAAAACAGTACCATTTGTGGAATAAGATTAACCTAAATGAATGCACTGCATTTTCTGTGTTGTTTAGATTACTTTCAAGGTAGGTTTCTAAATTTTACAGCACAAAAGTCCTAACAGACATGGTTACCTATATAAGTTTTTACCTTTTTGCATTTTTATCTTGTCTCTGAAAGAGTTAGAATCTAAATATCTAATCATTTCAAAATATTTGATTTGACATTTTACTTCTATTGTGTGTTAGTCATGCATTCTATAAATATTTCCTGAGCTCCTAAAATATCCCAGATACTCAATGAGTGCTGGGATTAAACTAATAATGTAATGTGTTAAGTGATATTATATATTCACTAATACCTACTGAGTGAACCATGACATATATTAATAAAGTATGCACAGTGACCATGGGAGTCCAGCTCAGCATATCAATGTTTTGAGTACATAGCATATTCCCCAGCTCAAACAGGAAGTGTACTATGTCAATTACCAACGTATTGGCTCTCAGTCACAAATCCATTCTTCATTTCCTGCTTGTGGAAAATTAGCATGGGCACTGCAAACTTTTTTCCTTTGCCAGACGGCACTATATTAAGTTTTGCTCGTAGTGGATGCCGGGAATATATTGCAAGATAAAGGGGCTTTCCTTCCTGATTCCAGAGTGCTCCTCAGCAGAGTCCAGTGCATCCAGTGCCCAGGCTCCTACAGCAGGGGTGACTTCTTCAGCTCCAGGGTTAGAGCGTATACAGCTTCTTCAGCACCCAGAGTCTGTGATGCACAGAGGGGAACACCATCCCCATGCTTTGCTTACCCTGGTACCTTAGAGAGCAGATTTCCAGCAAGTTCCATTGGTGCATCACCAATGGCAGACACTTGTCTATCATTCAGTGAGCCATGCTCATTTCCTCTCTAGGGAGGTCTAGATCACTGTCGCGTCCTGCATGACAAAAGTTGTGGGAGAGAGGAGGGCAGAGCAGGGTTAAAAAATACAGAGCCAAGAATAGTGTGCAAGAGGGGATAAGGGATTCCAGCCTCAATGGCTGAGCCAGGAATTTGGCCAACACAGAGCTTTTATTCGTTAGGTGAGGAAGTAAACGAGATAAAACTCGTCAATCTTAAGATCTGTGAATCCCATACATTATAATAGGAAACTGATTCAAATCAATCACCCTTACCTTCAGGTAGCAGAACCGTAAGTCTCAGGATGTATGTACTTCCCCAAGGGACAAAACCTTTATTCATATGAATAGATGGAGAGCACATCATTGAGTCACTTCCCGTGCAGGTTGTGGTAAGGAATGCAGTCACAGAGGAAGAGGCTCTCCTTACCTGGGGGGAGGTGGGGGGCTGTGCCCACCTCTATTGACCCCACAAGTTCCCCAGATGGTCCCCACGTGACTGTGTCTGGCTAGGGTTGCCCCCCTATCCCCTGTGGGGAATCTTACCCGTTATTGACTAGCCAGCCATTTTTCTGGGACCAAACAGGGAGACATAAGGTGTAAGCACAAAGGTGAAGCAAAGTCCCTGAAAGGATCCGTCTCACAGACTCTCCTTTCTATAGGGGCAGGTACGAGGAGACAGACGGGTAGGCTGCTGCGTGGCAACAATCACTGCCTTGGGCCAGTGGCTATTCCTTATATCTGCTATTCCTCCGTTCTTTGGAGTTCTCTTTACCTCTTACTACCAAGTCCTCATCACTTCAATCCCCTGTTACAATTAATATCCTTTAAACGTTCTATTTTCAAATTACTGTGTGGTGTCCATCTCCTGAGTAGACCTGAGAGATATAGGCGTTAAATCTAAGCAGGGGATATTTGGGAAGTTTTCCCGTAAGAAGTGACTTCTCATTTGAAATTTGGATATTGGGTAGATGCTTGTTAAAAGGACAAAGGGGAGATGGGTGGGTGTTCCAGGCAGACGCAGCCTTTCAGTTAGAAGAGGACGATCTATTAAGTTACAGATTCTCAGATTGTGATCCCTAGAATAGTAGCAGCAACACCAATTGGGAAATTGACAGGAATACAGATACCCAAGGCGGGCTGAATCAGAAACCAGGGGCGTGGACCTGGCAAGTTTTAACAAATCCTGCAGGTGATTCTCATGCACAATAAAGTTTGAGAACAGTTATTATGACTGACAATGATTTCATGGTTGTATTTTTCAATCTCCCTACTACATTATAATTATGGGTAAGTGTGTTACCGTGTAGGTCAGAATAAAGAGTACTTTAATACGAAACTTTGATCTACCTTCCCAATTCCTGACATTTGATACTATTACCACAGTGGGGGGGAAAGCCAAAAAGAAACAAAGGGGAGCATATAAAAATGAAATAATCTGAGTAGGAAAAAAAAAAAGCAAAACATTTTTTATCAAAAAATGTCAGATTTTAAAATACTGTATTTAATACTATATGTTTCAATTCTTCTAATGCCATCCCGTGGCCCACAGAGGATTAAACTCTGTATTGAAAATAAATCATTATTGTCTTTCAACTTACACTGAGGCACATATATCAATGTGACAAAGTTCTCTGCGTTTCTTTGTGTTAGGAACTTCTCCACTGACAAGGTTTTGATCATTTCATGGATTTTTCTTGTTGCCTAAAGTCATTCAATAAAACTCTTATTGCTGTAGAGTAGTAACCAGGATGTGGTTTATGGTCATCTTATTCATGTGAATAATATGTGAAAAATATTTCCATTAACTAGACGACTAGGTGCTTCCTCTCAAGGTTAATTGTTTCCTGTGATCTCCAGTTAAAACCCATTACTTTTAAACCCAGGTGTTAGCAAAAGGACAGAGGAAACATTCAATATCAGAAAGATACTGAGTAGAGGCTTTTTTTCTTTGTAGATATACAACAAATAGCATTCAAAAGTTAGCTCAAAAAGATCAAAACAATTAGGATAAATTATATTATAGGCTCACTCGTAGATGTCCTGTTTTGAAAAGCAAGTCAAAATATATTTGATGAGCAAAAAAATTATTTTATTTTACTTACCTTGTTATTTTTGGAGCAATTTTAGAAAAACATGTAGTTTCCCACTTTTTCATATATGCAAATGATTATTAAAACAAGATACAGCCCAGACCAAAGTTTACATGGAGTGCTTTAAAATGTATGTGCTTGTAGGTTTTATGAGAATGTCGTGATGGATGTTAAATTGTATGGGAACCAGAACATGACACTCTAATAATGATTAGACTAGTATCTGAACCAAAAATGTCAATTGCAAGCTATTATTTCAAGCTATTATGATTTTTTTCTTCAAGGCCAAAGACTCTGTGATTCATTCCAGTTCTGTATATTTTCCTTTTTAAAATGGAGAACTGACTCTGGGTGCTGAACACTCAATGCAATATGTAGAGGATGTATTATAGAAATGTACACTTAAAACCTCTATAATTTTTACCAACAAATGTCACCCCAATAAATTTAACAAGAATTTTTAAATAAATAGTATGGATTGCTCAGACTTATTATAAGAAGTTTTTTTCTAATTCTCACCATTTCCATAATATTTGGAAATATTTGGTCTCATACATGTATAGGAATACACAATCACATGCAGACACATGCAGACTCCATTTTTTTTCTCCCAGTTGGAGTTGAAGCACTCTCAGTTATTATAAAACACATATAGGGGGCATTATTCACTAGAAAATGGCAGATTGGAAACTAAGTCAAACCCAAAAAATGGTGTCTTGTATGGTAAAACTATGATGTTATTAAAAGGTCTTAAGACAGGGGTGTCCAAACTTTTTTCAACGTTTTTCACCAAGGCCATATGCAGTAAAATACACAAACAGCCGGGCCACTCACTCGAGGTGAAGTACGTATTGCCTCACCTGGTGTATTTAAGTAAACTAAATATATTTTTGGAATTTGCTGCGGGCCAATTAACAATGGATCGCGGGCCGCAGTTGGCCCACGGGCCGCAGTGTGGACACCCCTGTCTTAAGACCTCTAATTAGCAGCCTAAAACTTTGGTATGAGTACAATAGAAAAAAAAAAAAAATGGCCCATCCTTCCTTAAGTGGGACCCAACTAGCCGAACGAAAGAAAACATAGAGTTTGAGAAACAGATGACTGCAATTTTCCTTTTTAAAATACACAGGAATGGGAAATCTCTGAGGGGCAATTGGTCCTCAGATAAAATTAATCTTGAGTTCATAGTCCAATAAAGAGCAATAAGTGAGAGTCCTGCCAAAGAGCAGGCAATGAATCATTAGCTGCTTGCCCATGGCATCGTTATCTCTCTATCCCACCCACCAGAAAGGCTCTGAGTAAATCATTGTAATCAAATTGATACCCTGAGAACATGCTATTAAGAGATACAAAAGTGCAACTGTTAGGTTACTATTTTATAAATATTTGGTCAGGTGATATTAAATAAAAGATACCTCTTTGGGCCCAGTTAGCTAGGTGATAGGAACAAATGGAGAAATAGTTTGGAGCTATTCTCAAAATCAAAGTATTAATGCTAAAAATCTGATGAGCCAATTGCATCCTACATTTCTGTGGTGTGAAAATGTAATAACTCAAACAAAAATATTGACACTGCATCACAGTGCACCTGTTATACAAAACAGAAAAGTAGTTTGGGAAATACTATAAGCACTGGAAATATTAGGCCTGTATACAAAGGGACAGAGGCAATGGAGTGAAGCACTACTTTCTAGAACCACCCTTACTCATTCTCAGATATCTTTTGTACATTTTCCTAAATCCATGTACCATGATGTGATTTTGGTCATATGTGATTACTATGTTTTTTCCTCCTTACTATTTTTTATGTCCTGCCTTTTTAATTTACATAAATACGAGGTCTGACAATTACGTCCGTGAACTCATCCTAGAAAAAGTGCTACATACCTCATTGCTGAATATCACTACAGTCACCTTTGAAGTACTCCCCTTAGGAAGCTATGCACTGATGTAAGCACCTAGTCCACCCTTCAAAGCAATTTTGGGACTCTTTCTGGAATGACCATCAGAACTGTCATCATATTACCCTTGATGTACTGAATGTCATCAAAATGTCTTCCTTTCATATTTCCTTTATTTTCAAGTAAAGAAAGAAGTCATTGGGGGCCAGATCATTTGAGCAGGGCGGGTGTTCCAATACAGTTGTTTACTGGCTAAAATCTCCCTTGCAGACAGTGCTGTGTGAGCTGGTGCATTGTGATGCAAGAGTTCCTTCGGGACCATTTTTGCTCACACCTTTCTCATGCCAAGATTTTCAGCTAAGATTTTCCTAACTGTTCCTCTATTGATGTTTACTTGGTCTGTTATGCTTCTCACAGTCAGCTGACGATTTTGATGTACAATTCGATGCATTTTTGCAATGTTTCATCAGTTCTGCTCATTAGTGGCCACACTGACCTCTCTTCATCAGTGATGTATTCTCTCCCTTTATGAAAACAAACAAACAAACAAAAAAACAAAAACAAAAAAACCTTTTAATCCATTTGTATACTGCTTTTTTCTTCAAGGCAGTATCCCCATAAACTTGGACTAGCATGTCCCTGCTTTCACTTCCATTCTTACCAAGTTTAATAAAAAATTTAATGTTTGTTCATTGCTCTAATTCAAGCTCAGGCATTCTCGCGACAGCCTGGAAAATCATGCAACAACAATAATGAATACCACTCAGCAAGACACTGATACATGTCGACAGGAACACAGTTGTGAGACCCTAATATACCAAGGTTATGAAACCTTATCGAGCTGTTTGTACAGTATTGCCAACATAAGGGAATGGTGGCAAAGGTCATGAACTTAATTGTCAGAACTCGTACATTTAAAAATGCAACAATGTTACCATAAAAATAAAGCCAGTATCACTTAACAGAAGAAAACATCAAAATGAGTAATCCAAATTTTATTGTTTTTAAAATTTAGATGACACTGTCGCCTGCTTAAGACTCTGATCCTGATACCTGCTGTAGTCTGTTAACAAGGGCAAGCTCTTTATCTTCTAATTGGTAAAGTCTAATATTAATTGTCTAATATGACATTCTCCTTCATGGGACTAGACAAATTGACAGAGAATCAAAACTCAAGTCTATTTATTTGATTGTGAAATTTCAGAAGGCAAGAGGGAAATAGAAAACCAAAAATTACCCTGGTAAGAATAAATGGTTTACATAACAATAATTAGAGAACAGAAGGTTAGACTAGTCATCATCCACAATGGGTTTAGTTGTTGATGGAACAATACCATCTTAGTAAAGGAGAAAACATTTTCACTCTAACATTCTATCCCTAGCCAAACTGTCAACCCAGAATGCTTAGAGAAAAGCATTTTCAAATACATGGGGGGTCAAAAATTATCTGACATGCACCAATTTTTAGGAAACCAAAAAAGAAAAAAAAGAAATAGGATATAGGTATGGAGATTTCCTGCATTAGACAGCAAGAAAGGAAACTTCAGGGTATAAAATTTTATGTATCCACAAAGGAAACAGTTCATATTAAAGCGGAGGACAGAGGATAGTGAGAGAGAATCCACCAGGAAAACATACATACATACATAAATAAATGTCTGATATCTTTGAAAATGGGAACTTAATAAGTCAATTGATACATGAATTGGTTGTGGAAAAATTAATATAGGATAGTTCCTTTATACCCAAATAAATGTTTTTGAATAGACTAATTTTAACTCCATATAAACATAAAAACAAAACAAAACTGTATAGTAAAAAAAAGTACTATAGTCATCTCTAGTAATCACCAGAGAGCACTTGAACTTGCAGTGACCCAAATTATATATAAATAACATGGTAAGAATGATAGCACATTTAATTCAGATTGTGACTTATCAATATTGGGAAAAATGGCTGGAGAAGAGAGTGATAATATAAGAGAGCTAAATCATGCATGAATAGGAAAAAGGTGATGAAGCGAATAGATATATCTAATATTGATGAATTAAGAAATGGAAGCATACATTTTTTTTGACATTTTATTATGTATTTATTTTTTATTATTGATTTCCAGTGTACAAAACAACATAACGATTAGACATTTACATCCCTCAGAAAGTAATAACCACCCCCCAAATCTACTACCCCTCTGATATCGTACACAGCTATTACAATACAGTCGACTCTATTCCCTATGCTGTACCTTACATCTGTGAATATATATATTTTATATAATATATATGATATATATACCTATATATATATACAATGTATATAATTATAGTTGACATTCATATTATTTTATATTAGTTTTAGCTGTCAGCACAGTGGTTAGGCATTTATATCATCTATGAAGTGATCCCCCTGATAAGTCCAGTACCTACCTATCTCGCATTCCACATAGTCTTTACAACATTATTGATTATATTCCCCATACTGTATTTCATGTCCCTGTGACTATTCTGTGACTACCAATTTGTGCATCCTAATCCCTTCACCTTTCTCACCCATGCCCCAACCCCTCTCCCATCTAGCATCCATTAGTTTGTTCTCTGTATCTATGAGTCTGTTTCTGTTTTGTTTGATCATTTATTCTGTTCTTTAGATTCCACATATAAGTGAGATCATATGGCATTTGTGTTTCTCAGTTTCTGTTATTTCAATGATCATAATATCCTCTAGGTCCATCCATGTTGCAAATGGAAAGATTTAATTCTTTTTTACAGCAGAGTAATACTCCATTGTATAAATGTACCACAATTTCTTTATCCAATCGTCTATTGATGGGCATTTTGGTTGTTTCCATGTCTTGGCTATTATGAATAGCGCTGTGTTAAACGTAGGCGTGCATATATTTTTTCAAATTAGTGTTTTGGATTACTTTGGATAAATACCCAGGAGTGGAATTGCTGGGTCATCAGGTCGTTCTGTTTTGATTTTTTGAGGAACCTCCATACTGTTTTCCATAGTGGCTGAATCAATTTGCAATCCTACCAACAGTGCGCGCGGTATCCCTTTTCTTCACATTCTCTCCAGCACTTGTTTGTTGATTTATTGATGATAGCCATTCTCACTGGAAGCATAAATATTTTATCTGCAAGTAGCAAAAGGAAAAGTAACAACTAAAATAAATGAATATTGTCCAGGGAGTGTAATTAGCTCGGAGAGATTAGGTAGAAAATATTTCAAACATTTATATATTTTTTTGAAAAAAATAGAATTCAAGTTGAAAAAAAAAATGCTATAACAAAAAAAATAAAAATCAGTGTTATAAGTATAATCTTTCTGCTCTACCTGTGACAGGTACATGGCCTGCATATCATGAATCTCAGGCCTTTTGTGATCACTCTGAGCAAAGATGAAAAATTACCAATTACCAAAAGAAGTGTTCTTTGTCTTTCAAACACAAGGTTTCTAAGATACCTACCAATACTAATAAATGTAGTATGAGCCTGTGAGCCTAGAAAATGAAATTTAATTAGAGTTTACCTTTAAGATAGCATACATTTCATTACATTTTTAAATATATCTTCTCTAATGGACTGTAAGATACTTGAGAAAAAGAACTTTACATTCTTCTATGATTCTGCAGTGCCGGGGAAATAGTTTAGTATTCAATATACGCTTATTATTATTATTAATTAGAGAATTTTAAAACTTATTTCTGAATTATTTGGTAGGAGAATTGAAACTTTTTTTTTTTTTAATAAACCTCAGAGCTTAGGTAACATACCTTAAGTTGCATTTCTCCTTCTACTTAATAGAAAAGTAAACCAGTATTTACAGAGGTACTCCAACAAGATGTCTTTTTTTCCTGGGCACAAATTCATTTATTGGTCATAGTCATATTATGACAGGGGTACCATTGGTCCCCTTTATACCATGAGGAAACTGACACTTCTTCTGACATCATAAAACTAGGAATTGAAATTTTAAACCAAGTCAATCTGATTCCAAAGTTCAGATATCTTTTCTAATCTGTTCTACAAACTCATAAAGAGGGAAGTCACAAAAATTGTGACTCACGAGGAATCTGTCTGTAGTAAGACAATATTCAGTACTTTAGAAGTTTCTGTATTCTTTTTTTCCTTTCCTTCACTCCTTTTACAAAAGAGAGAAAGACAGGTGACTTGTAACATGTTGGAAGATTTGAAAATATTTAGGTTTTTGAAAAGCAATGGGAGCCTATGAAAAAATGGTAATATCATTTGCATGATTCCATACAGCAAAATATAACAAAATTTTGGAGATTTAAAAAATACAATAAATACTTCCTTTAAAATATCTTATAATTGTACTGGAAGAGCTTTTGCTAGAACATGTTAAAGCTTGAAAAATCAGTGCAATAATCTGGAGAATTAATTATGAAATTCTATTCAGTGAAACAACAATTTCCAATTACATTTCAGACTGTCCTTTTCAGTGACTGTCTTGTTGGTTTGCTGCATTTCTCCTCATGGGCTACTTTGGGAGAATTATTTAAAGAAAATGTTCTGTAGGTTTATTCAGAGGTACTTCATAATTTTAGCACAACTATTTATGTCAAAACATGCACTCTGGAAGATGAAATTCTGCAGCAAGGTTGTAGGACTGGGGAACATTTCTGTGGTATCAGGCTTGCTACTCTGTAACAATAAATGGTCTTTCTGCCCTCAGTGGGATCTGGCTCCAGAAATTAATGCTAGCACTCAAACTGGGAATCTCACTGGACTGAGAAGCAGAAAAAATTCTGAAGGATCATAGCAACAAGGAAACCATATCCCAAGTAAAACCTAGAACTAATTTAAGCTATCAGAGTTTTTGCAAACTCTATTATCTGAGTGTTTACTTCTAAGAATTAAATGTGTAATATATTGGATAAGTGGAAGATAACTGTTTGGTTTAGCATTATACAGCAGAACAGTAAATTGGGGTCTCTGATTAAGTAGCAAAGCATTACGGCAATAAATAATGGGATATTATAAAAGTAATGATGTAGCCAACAAAGCAATAGAAGATCTTGTTCATTGAAAGTCATATCCTGGCAAAGATGTGAAAAGCAGTAAAAGCCATTCTAATTAAAGGTCCATATCTATGTCATAAGAACAGCGATCTCTTTATGTATTTTGTAAAATATCTATTCAAGTCCATAATGCTTATGTAAATTCCTTAGACCCAGAAGTCTTTTGGAATTCAAGAGTATTTTAGTTTTGTGTTTTGATTATGGGACATTAATACAATACATACACCTTGTATGACTCTGTTCTCAGCATTTGACTCAGACTTTGACTCAGCATTTCGTAATCTAATACATTAATATTTTGAAAGTTAAATATATAGGTGAGCACAAAAGTAGAATCCTGATGTTTTGGCCACAAATGTGCCTCATGTATGAGAAAATGTACCCAGAAGAATGTGTAAAGTTGCAAAAAGTACTATATATGATAAACTGGGAAACTAAAACACATGTATAAAAAAAGTAAGAGAAATCTACGAGAAACGATTCACACAGAGTTGAGAAAGGGATAGTCAGAGATTTAGAGAACGTTAGTACTCATGAAGACGTCAGAGATCATATGCGAGCACCTCATTTTTCAGCCGGGAAAGCTGAAGCTCAGAAGTATTACAAGGCTTAACTGATGTAGTCCTAAGGCAAATCAACGTTGTAAAATGACTAGAGCCATTATTAAAATTACCCAGTCCTGTTTACATGACCAGAGATGTGCTCTATTTCTCACTTCCTTAAAAAAATACCTCTAACGGGTATTCTTAGATAAAGGGTATTCTTAGATCAGTAAATGTTTCCCACTTCCTACTTAATTTACTCATTTTATTTGTCCTAGAATTGATGGAAGTTTAGTAAGTGATGACCAAGAGCCCAATTAACTTCCTTGAAAATTCTCCACTGCCATTAAGGGTAATTATAATCCAGAATGTATAACCTTTAACTAACTTTTGACATAACATTTTATACATTTTGAATTTTATAATAGTATGTGTGTTCTAAATTCTTGATCACAGAGTAGCTCCCTTTCCCGGTGATTTTGCTGCCCGGTATTCCATCACTGAGTGTCATTTTCTTTGTTTTACTTCTTATTTTTTGTTTGCTTGTTTGTTTACTTCTAACAACGTATATTTATCAAAGACTTTAGTCACTGTGATGTCCTTGGAGACACTAACTAAAAATCAGGACATAATGAAAAGTTCTGCAGTGTTGGAGAAGTGACCTAAGTCTTTAACCCTCTAATATCTGTAGAATCAGAGGTTGTTATGTACATAAGAGATTAGGAAAGTAATTAGTAGTGGAGTGCCTTCTTTATCACAGTTTGTTATGGGCAGGGTGCCCTTAGGGATTTAGTTAAGGTGAATAGGGATGAAAGACATTCTTTTTACAGGAAACTGTCCTGGGAAGGGTTATTTTACAATTAATATTCGTTTGTTAGAGAGAACTGTGTGGAGAATATTCGATTGTTAATAATATATGTTATATTAAATACCTTAGTTAAACAGAATTATTTACTCCAAGGCTGCTAGTTGAAATCAAGGTATTGGAGAAAACAAGACATTGGGGGGGGGGGTGAAGAAGGAGAGATTATGAATTCAGAGAAAATATGAGAAAAATGAGTATCAGAAAAAAAAAGAAAGAACAGAGAAAGAAGAGGTTACTAAGAAGGAAGAGTAAGTTCTAGAAAAAAGGGAGAAAGTGAAAAACATAAACGGTTTAAGTGACAATACTGTTCATTCAGTTTTCCTGTGAATATGTGAATATGTATACCTATAAACTTTGAATTTTCCTATGATTTCAATTATGCTTCAAGATGAAAGAACTTAACTTTTAGTTCGATATCAAGATGATCGGTTTAGGCACGCTGCCTTTGGGGGGTGCTGTGTTGCCCAGATAGCCCCCTCAGTTCTAAAGCATTGATTCCCCTCAGCTCAGGGGAAGGTTGTTGGGTGACAGTTCTTAGCTGTGATCTCACTTCGGGAATTACCTCCACTGAAAATGACCACCTTACCCAAGGACAAACTCTGTTCCTTGAGATATAGAGACATGATCTCCTTCCCTCAACTGGTGAGATCTCTGAAGGGTTCTCTCAGCTTCAGTGTGTCCCAGGGGTTCAGTTAAAGTCCTGATTGTGACAGCCTCATACGCCAACTTACCCCGTGACAGGAGGCATTGGACTTGAGACTACACCCAACAAAACTTCGTCAGATTGGCATACAAGTCAGTTTCCCAAGAAACCTAATCTAAGTGTATGACAATGGCCTTCCTTTTGCCATTTGTTACATGGTATTCTTTGGATTACTTTTGGATAAGCAGTTTACTTGTTAGACCAAATTATGTGGATCTATTTTATTTTCATGCACAGAACCACAGAGATCCTTAGAGAAAGATCAGGTTCACTGTATTGGAAGAGTGAAATACTGAAAATTAACATGTTAGTTCTTAGGATATTGTCAAAGATCAAATAATTAAGCAAGGAAGTAAAAGGAAGAGGTAAGATAAGAAAGGATCATCTAAACATGGTTACACAGAGTGAATACTACTTTAGCACCATGTGCAGACTTAAATGCTCTTTTCCTTTTGTTCAGAAATATTTTTAATAACTTCAGGTGTGCTGATTGCAGATACACTGCTCCAGAAAGGATAAAATTAAAACATCAAAAAATTGTTTTGTTTTGTTTTTTTCTGTCATGTAGGATATACACAAAGTAAGATAATTGACACCCTGGAGGATTTTTAGTCAGTTTACTTATTGCTAATAAACAGAAGCATGAAGTTAGGTTAGAAATTACCATTTATTTCACTTTAATTTATTTTTACTCTTGGTATTATGTATTGGCTAGATTCATCATTGTCTTTGCAGTATTGAAACTTTGTGGGATTTTCTAAAACTTTCAGATGTTCCAAAGTACTAACAGACAAACAAAATCATAAAGGCCGTGCTGTAATTTCAATTTCAAAAATATCCCATTTTTTAGGCCTCTCTGAATCACGACTAATGATTTAGTTTTCCTGTGCCCAGCTTTCAAAGCTCGACAAACAATTTGCCATAAAGAAAGAACACTTTCACTGATAACAGGATAAATTCAGATACATATGTACAAGCATGAGCGAAACCAAGATATATTCAGTTATAAAAATGATATATATTGTCCTTGCTCCTATTTAGTGGTGGTATAGAACAGTAAGAATCATAAGCGATATAATTTGTTCCAAATGCTAATCAGATATTTTATACAAGGCTTAGATACAAAATCTAATACACTGAGCCTCCCTTCCTTCTTAAAAGTAATTCACAAATAAAAACCTCAGAAGAATTAATAGTGAATTGCTGCTGATTTCAGAAATGATAGAAATAGGGAGTGAATTGCAATTCTGAAATAAGAGTCTTAAAAGAAAGAACACACTTCTTAAGCCTCAAATAAATTTTCAACTTGTCATTGGTAAATGTACTCAGATGACCGTGAATTATTGTACATTTGCAGTTACACTATAGAGGCTAGAGATTTAACAGTGAATTAGGTTACATTCTATTGTCTTGGTAGCCTGACAATAAACCAGAACTCTTTCAGAAGGGATTTTAATTGAAGATTTTATCTTAATTATGAAAGGGACATCTAAGAAGAAGTTTAAGCCTTAGAGCCAAAGAACTTAACAGAAAAGAGTTCAGATTCTGGCTAAAGGTGATTATCCTGAATAAAATCAATTTTATTTAGGAGTGCAAACCCCTGAAAATTAAGGGGTACAGTAGCAACCATCTTCTCCCTTTGACTATATCAAAATATCTAATCTATAAATGAGTTGGAAAAGCTTTTCAGTTTCTGTAGGAAAAAAACTACTTCAGGAAAGTTTAGTTAGCTGTCATAGTAAGCAAAAATATTTATAGTTCAAAGATGCTGTTTTCACGTGGTTGGTTAATCTAGTAAAAGCTTCTTTGCATTTCTAAACTACTTTTGAAGTGTTTTGGCTGTTTCAAAAATATATATACACACACACACATATATACTTTTCTTTTGAAAATTAATCATATTGAATACGTATATGCACAGCCACTGACACTTTAATATTGATTTGTATTTAACATATAGCAATGCTGAATAAGTATATGAGGCATATCAATGGGATGACACAGATACTGACGACCATTTTGCAGTAAATAAGAAAACTTAGCAAGGGCCATTCATTAGATTCTTTTTTTTTTAAGCTCTCACATGATGTTGTGAACATTATTGACTGAATTCAAATTCTACAAATCAAGCATTTAATAAAACAAGCTTATACAAATTTTCACATGGAGCTTAAGTGATAGGTCTTATTATTATTTTTTTAACGAAATGAATTGTAAAGAGAAAATGCCGTCCTCATATGAGTGTATCTATTGACTTCCTGAGGTGTCAATGGAGCCTTTCCATCTTCAACAATGTGGCTTTTCCCATCTTTTCTGTATGTGCATTTCTTACTTGTGTACAGATTTATTTAGCACTTGAAATGTTCCAAGTAACAACACTAGGTGCTGGGGATGTTATCCTAAGCAAGGCAGAAACTACTCCTATTCTGAGAGCAAATACAAATATAGTCTATTTGGGGAAGCTAATTAAAATAATGAAGCATGACTTCATGATGGACATGATATATGATACAACATGGACTACGGGGCACGTAGCGGGACACCTAAGCTAGTCTAGGAGAGTCCAGAAAAGATTTCCCAAAGGAAAAACATCAAAGTTATTTGGGTTAAAAGGGTGTGGGCTGTTTTAGTTAGTTAAGGCAAGTGTGTGATGATGATAAAATAATCCAAAATATACATCTCAGAAATAACTTTGTTTATGATTTACAAAACAATTTCAGTCTGTTATTCTTGGTTGGAATGAAATATGTAGTTTTAGAAATTCCATTAATTTAAAACAGCAGAATATCATATATATAACATTGTGGCTCCCTAACATTCATGAAACAACCTGAAGACTCCACACAGTTTGTAAAATATACTTCTAGAAAGAATTTTCTGTCACGAAAATTAACGAACTAAAACAAATTTTGCATAAAAAAAAAAACACAAGTTAGATTCTGTACGATGGAAGCAGGACAAATTCAGTAACATTTTTAATCTGAATGTCATCATAGTTTTAAATGTAAGAGTTAAGTGAGAGGTATGGAATTATATTAATGCTAAATTAATTTAATGCAATAAATAATTCTTCTATTTTTCAAAATACATTTTTGTCTTTGAAGAAACTGTTTTGTGAGCCCTAAGGGAGGTGTTAATTATTACTTCTCTAGTTCTGTGAGAGACACACATTTCTTATTAGAGTTCTAAGAAAATAGTTTTTGTTATGCTTTAATGCTGCAATTTTTCATGTTTAATTGATTTAATTAGTTTCTTCAAAGGCATATACATTTAAAAATAATAAATTGATAAACAGGTTTCACAGTTTGGGAAGAGTTTATAGTACTATCCCATTAGCGGAAATTAAAATACCCAAAAGCAACTTTGTGAAGTGTGTATGTGTTAATTGGGACATTAGAGAATGCATTTTGGCTTGTGTTTCCTAGGGATGTAAATGGCACATCGTGGTGAGATTCCTAAATCTCACAGTGTGTCAGAGTGTGGGTTTACTGCAAGCATCCCCAGCTGGAATTGAAGCATCTTGAAGGCTGGAAAGATGTTTTACTCACCTTTAAAACACCAGCATCCAGCAAAGTTCATATCTCCTACTTGACTTTCAATAATTATTTTTGAGTAAAATAATGGAAAAATATATTGACAACATAAAAGCAGTTTATTTAGACTGCTCATAAGTGTATCATTATTTTTTTTGCTTCCACTAAGACTTAACCTACTATGATTTGTCTGTTAAGTAGAATACTGAGAGTTCATGCACTGATATACAGAGCAGGTTATAACTAGCTTTGAGTGAAAAGTAAAGATTGTGATTTTTTGTAAAGTAGTGCCAAAACAGGGAGTGCTTTTTCTAGGACATTCAATAATTTTGCCTAGTAATAATTTTGTAAGTTTGGTCAGAGCAATATATCTACTGTTAAAACATAGTGAAATAAAGAATGAAACTTTGGGGATGTTTCTACAGTGTCCATGAAATGTGTTCATATCAAAGGAACACCTGAGCTCTACTTGTTTAATGTTATTTTGAATCATTTAATTCTTCCAAACACAGTGTCAACAATTCTTGTATTTGAAAGTTTGCTTTGACTACCTGGCATTTTGCACATAGTACTTTGTAATGCTACACACATAATGGTTGTGTCTACACCACAAACTGAAAAGAACTTCAAGTTACATAGGAATGACCCAATAGTAACTCAGCTCATATGAATAGTTATATATCATGGGTTAAATCATGTGTTATTGAAAAATACATATAACTCTATGAAACCAAAAGCCTTACATTTTCCTATTAGACCAAAAGAATAGATACTCCAGAAAAAAAAAAAAAACACACAAAAAAAACTTAACTCCAGAAATCACTTCAACAGTCATTTGAAGCATTTTAGATTGTATAAAACTGTCTGAATTAAAATCAAATAAACTGTGTGTACATTTTTCAATAAGTATCTTTGTCTATATTTTATTAACAGGATTATTAGCACATATTTGATTAACAGGATTATTTATACCTCTTGACTAGTGCAGAACATTAGGACTTTGCTATAAACTTTGCCAGTCTTTAGGTTGAACATATTTTTTAAATAGAGAAATTAATTGGCTATCAAATAAAACTGATAAGATATTTCAGTATAGTTAAAATTACTGAAATAATTTCCTCTGTGATACATATATATTTTTAAATTATAATTACCCTCTTACTGAAGAAGCCACAATTAATGAATTTTGAGATTATAGAAGTGAATTTAAATTTACCTGCACAACTCTCTCTGAAAGCTTATATATGTCCCTTCGCATAAAAGTTAATTTTCCTTTTGATAGTCATTTGTAGATGAAAATTAATTTTTAGATAATTTTCCATCTTGATATTGATGATACTACATTTTTTGTATGCTAATGAAATTTTTGGTATAGCTTTCTTTCAAAAGTTCCACATACCCATTTTTTTTTTAAAGAGAACGATATAAATCTCACATATAGTAATATATCCAGGTAGGCACACACCTTGACCAAGCTAAATCAGAAGGTAAAAAATTCTCCAGTGCTTTGTTTGAATCATACACCAGAATATTTCTATAGTTTGTATGAAACTGATGGTAGTTATATCAAAGTTTCTTTCCCTTGAGACCCATAGCTGCATAGAGTCAGCATTTTTAGATGCTTAATCAATTTTCTCTATGCTCATTTCTCTGTGGACTACTTTATATTTGAGAACTTTCTCACATTTGATGGTCTGTTGTTCTTATACGAAGTGTGATCAAAAAGTACAATGAATGTTTAAATTAAAAAAAAAAATTACAATAAATGACCCATTGCCATTAATCCCCTTCAAAATACTCCGCCTTGATTCAAACACACTTATCCCATCATTCTTGCCACTTTCTGAAGCAGTTCTGGAAGTCCTCTTTCCTGAGTGTCTTTACTTCATCCTCCAACGTGAAAACACTCTGTGTCACATATGGCTTCTAGTACATCAATTTCTGTCAAATAAAAACATTACGGCGTGTCCTCATCCACCTTGTTCACCAGATCTGGCACTGTGCAACTTCTGTCTGTTCGCTAAAGTCAAAATTACCATGAAAGGTAAACATTTTGGATCAATTTAGGACATTGAGGTAGCCACGGCTGTGCAAGTAAAGAAACTCACGAAAGAGGACTTCCAGAACTGCTTCAGAAACTGTCAAGAACAATGGGATAAGTGTCTTCGAAGCGAGGTGAAGTATTTTGAGGGTAGGTTAATGACAATGTGACTTTTACTGTAATAAATGTTTTTTAATTTAAACAATCACTATATTTTGTGATCACATCTCATACATATAAAGTTTAGAAGCACAATGTATTCAATATAATTTTAGTCAGTTAGTTTAATGGACTAATTTCTGTTTTTAAGACCCATAGGCAAAGAAGTTTGTACACATTAAATTTGTCACTGGAAAGAAAATATAATATTTAGGGAATAAAAACAAGTTCAATTTGAAGGAACTTTATTGAAAGAACTATCAATTATGAAATAAATAAAGAAACAAAGAAACATATCAATGCAATATTCATATCAGGTTTTACCTTCAGCAATTGCAAATTCCTCTTTTTCTAAACTAATTGTTAATATAAAAATTAACATATTAGGTTAAGTTACATTGCTGAAGTTGTAAAAGTTTAACTCTTAAATATACTGTTTGATAAGTTTAAACACAATATGCCATCTTGCATTTCACATTAACCTTAACCTTGAATTGGTCTTTCATCGGCACTGTGGGACTACAAATCAATTAGCAGTTAGGTCCTTATGGAGATTTTACAATTTAAAATTTAACACACACATATGTGTGACTGTGTCACATATATCATTAATATATGTGTTTAAGTATACCATTAATAAATATGCCTATGCATAAATTATGCACATATGTTTACATACACACACACTAAGAAATGGAGGAACAGGGTCGATGCACTGCCTGATCTTTCTTGTGCCAAATATAAAATGCATCACATTTCTCAGTTGTCAGCTGAACCATCACCTTTTCTGGAGACCTTTCCTGAGTTCTTCACTCTTATCTCATCTCTGTCTTTAGCTATATATCTTATAAATGTCTTTGTAAGCTGAAACTATCTGAAATTTTCTTTCTATCTATCCATCTACCTACCTACCTGCCTACGTACCTACCTACCTGTCTATCTGACATCATAATCAGCTACTTTTATATTTATTATCCCTCAATTACAATGCAACTTCCAATGAAGGCAAGAATTCTGTGTGTGTCTGTGTGTGTGTGTGTGTGTGTGTGTGTGTGTCTGTATGTGTGTGTCATTGCTAAATAGCCAACTACTACAATAGTACCCTGAACATGGAGGTTGCTCGATTATATTTGTTGAATGAATACATAACAGAATAGTGGTTAATTTGCCATTATATACGATTGCATAAATTATATAGCATATATAAATATAATTTATAACATAAACAAGGAATCTGTAGTATAGAGTCCCCATTCTGAATGTGGTTTTTCACAGACCTAATGACCCGGGCAAAACCAGAAACCTTGTCCCATGTCTGACCTATGCCTCCACATGTCAGGTCCAAACTCTGACAGGAAACCCAGGCAAACTGCTTTAATGAGGGAAGATGGAACTTTTGAAGGGCTGTGCTGTGGGATTTGCGGGGACCTTCTCTACAGCATTGTTTCTTGCCTAAGAATTTAAAGTAAATAGTAGGAGATAGAGGGAAATTTTGGAAAATCCATGGTATAGAATGCGAAAGCTTAGGCACTTTTCTGACCATGAGATTAAAATATCCAGTGTTCACCAAGAAAAATAAATCTTTCTGTCTGCTAGCTTTGGCCAACATTTGACGTCCACAGAAATACAAACAACAAAACATGATAGGTGCATCACTATCCCGGTGAAAACAAAGACTGGACTAAACCTTTGAGTATCCATTCAATACAAGGAACCACTGAAAACCCTTATAAATGTGATGCTAAGGGCAGGATGCTCCCATATATCCCACTTTCCTGTGCTAAATACTTGCCTTCCTTCCGACATCCTTCAAAGGCCCAGAAATCAAGCATGGGGTTATTTTGCAAAAGGAACAGGAAAAATCATTTTATTTTGTAACTTCTGGACCACTATCCTGCTTCTGTGGAATTGTCCAACTCACTCTTAGTCTGTCTCACACTCTGAGAATGTTGACTCTGTTCTGCAGCCTGCTTGTCCTATTGGACACACACAAAGTATGAGGAAGACGGGACTCTGCACAGACACCTTCTGCTACATATTTGGGGAGTGGTAGAGGGGTTTTTCTTTAGAGCTTAATACACACACACAGACATAAAGTTGAATATTAGATAATCTTGACTGAAAGCATCACTGGACTGCTCTTCCCTCCACAGGGATCCTCATGTTACAGTGTTTTCCTCTTCCCTTTCCTTTTTTAATAACACTCATCCTCATCCAGCTTTTTCTTTGCCAGGTCTTTTATATCACTGTTCTTTGTTGACCAGAAATTGTTATAAATACATATTTCATTACATAGAGCAATTTGGTTCTCTTTGTCTCACTTTGCATTTACCCTGGTCATGACTTAAGAAATATCTTGCTATTATTGAAGTTCTATGTTAAAATAAGCAAAGGATTCTGCCACCAGATCAAAGCTAACATAAATGCATTTCACTCTTTTGCAAAAATAAGTTAGTCTACTTAATTCTTATAATCACCCCACAGGGTGAAATAGAATATTGAGTCTCAGTAAGGGGTAGCATTCTACTTTAAATTCTGTATCTAGTAGTAATATTTAAAGCCACAGTATGCTTACTCTAGTCTCCCTACTACGTCACACCACAATAGTTGGCATGAATTTGTATGGTATAATATTTAATAATTCTATGTTTTTTTTTAAATTTCTCTGGTCAAAGTTTTCTGTTTGAAGCAAAATTTAATTCAATAATTCTTAATTATCTGGAAGCTATGTAAAAGTAACATTTCAAAAATGCTGATATCTAAAGACAAGTGTAGCACATCTCAAATATTCTCAATGACCACATTAGATGAAAGAGACTGTAGTGTAATAGCTTAAAATGAGCCCCATTTTTGGCATCCCACTGTCTGGATAACACTGAAGCCATACTTTGATTGTGAACCTGAGAAAACATGTGTGTGTGTCTCAGTTTTCAAATCTATAAATTGGAAATAATAATGGTATCTAACTTGTAGCGTTCTCTCAGCTTTTAAATAATGCCTGGCTTTATTATACTGCCATGAATTTTTTTTTTTTTTTTAAATCTAGTGGTTGATAGCTTTCTGCTAGTTACAAACAGGTAGTCTCTAGAATTGGTAATTATAATACTATCAGAAGATTTTTCTCAAGTATTTTGGAATATTCCAAAGACAAATAAAAGTTTAATACCATGTTTCCCTGAAAATAAGACGTAGCCGGACCATCAGCTCTAATGCGTCTTTTAGAGCAAAAATTAAAATAAGACCCGGTATCATATTATATTATGTTATACTTATATTATATTATATTATTAAAAACCTGGTCTTATTTTATAGTAAAATAAGACCGGGTCTTATATTAATTTTTGCTCCAAAAGACGCATTAGAGCTGATGGTCCGGTTAGGTCTTATTTTCAGGGAAATACGGTATAGTTCTTGTGTATAACTGATTCAAGTGGACTCTTTTCTTCCTCTAATTAAGTAAATATCTTGTAACTTGATCTGCTCAGTAAAACTACTGAGTTGACCGAAAACCTGATTATGTCATAGAGACTGATACAAAAATGTTCCCATTAATTTTCAACTTTGAGGCTATGGCTAATTAAAGCACAACTCAAATTTAGATCACTCCTTTTTAATTAGATAAACATCAAGTGACATTATTAGAACCAGAGTGTATCTAGTCTGCACCATTCATGGGGTTCTGACCTCTCACCATGTCCCTCTCTCATAAGGATTATTTCATTCAACAAAGGTGCATATTCTCCAATCCTAACTATAAACTGGTGATTCCTCAAGATGAGGTTGTCAAATTAATAAAATATTGACAGACACCATGTTTTGATTATTGGTAGTCAAATATACGTCTTTATCTCCAGATGGTATGAGGTTATTCTCAGAAAAGTAACGTTAAGAAAGTCTCTCACTCTCTCTTTCTCTTTTGCCTGATTCTCTGTTTAATTGAAGTTTAGCTTTAAGCGGGAGCCTTGGAGGCTATGGGCATATAATTGCCTATTTTGTGAAAAGAAAAGGTCACAGAATATCTAGCGGTGTCTTTTTCCTTGGTAACTTGTGTCACTAACTGCCATTCCCACAAAGAAGTGAGGCCCATCTATGATTCACAGCATAGGCAGCAATAAAGTGACACTGCATTCTCAGACAGGCAATGGGAAAGATCTTTATTTACATCTGCTGTCCTCAGGACTTGTTTCTCCTAGGCAAAGCCAACTTTTCCATGATAGAGAATCTGGAGTATGCACATGAATGATTTTGAAAGCAGGCATGTGGCCCTCAGTCAAATTACCATTGGGAGTAAAAATTGTTTCCTTTTTTGAGTATTGCCTTATTTTTATCTTTGTTTTTAAGTTACTTGCCCAAAGGTAGGAATGTTATATTTTTCTGCTCTGCATGAGCCTAAAAAATGTCACCTATCATTATCTAGGTAGTATGAAGTTAAAATATGAGCACTGCTCAAGGAATATAAAAACTTGAGTCCCTGTTCTGATTTTGCCACTGTCTTTCAGACTATGAGTAAATCACTTAATTTTTCAAGGTCTTCATTTCTCTACTTATTTCATCATTCATTCATTCATTCATTCATTCAGATTCGTATTGAATGATTACTGTATACAAAGCCCTGCTCAGTTTACAAATAGCTCCCAGGCAAAATGCCTGTATTTAAGAATTCAATGGACAACACACAAAATAATGTAGCATTAAAAAATAAACAAAAATGCACAAAATAATGCAAAGAGCCTTCTACAAAGGATTTGATGTAGGAGAAAAGTGAATAAGTGCTTAACTATATTGCCCAAAAAGGAAATATGGCCTTTTCAAAGAAGTAATGTTCAACTGGTTCTCAAAGGATGAATAGTTAAGAAGCAAGATAAAACCAAAGAACGGTGTGTGTGTGTGTGTGTGTGTGTGTGTGTGTGTGTGTGTGTGTATGTTTACATCTATATTTTAGTGTTTTTATATATGTATTTGTATAATGTATATGTGTGTGTGTGTGTGTATGTGTATAGATATGCACGGGCACACACACACACACACACACATACCTGGTGTGCCAAAAAAATCTATACACATTTTAAGAGATGTTATCTATGTATTACTTTTTGACGTTGAATTGAATTATAGTAGCAGTGTGTAGTATGATGACTGATCAAAAGATGGCATTGATCAAATGAATGCTACCATCACCATGCCACATGCAGGGCAGTCAAAGAAAATGGCAGAAATAACGGTTTTTCTTCAAGGAGTGCAAGGCCATTTTAAAGTGGTAGTTGAAATTTGAGAATGTTGTGGAAGTACAACAAAAATGGAGGCATGAGTGTGCAACAGAACCTCCAACACATGCCTAATAATTGCTGCATTTGTGAAAGTCTGAGACGCACAGTACTGTGTGATGAAATTGAAACAGTGTGCACAGTGATACAAGTGGACACTTTGGTCAACATTGCTCAAGCAGTAGTTCGCCGTAATCAGAAGTGTCTGGACACTGATGGTAACCACTTTGAGCACCTCTTGTAATTGCAGAAGTCAAACGTGACTTGTATTCATCTTTTGTTATTGGTATACATTGAGTATTATAATTTTAATACAGTGTTTACCTTTCTTAAAATGTGTATACATTTTTTTGGCACCCTCTGTATATATATACAAATACACCTATTTGGGAAGGAAAACAAGATGAGGTTTAAATGATGAGATCCTAAGGTGAATTTTAATCATGGCAAGAAGTTTGGACTTTATCTTGAATATAATGAAACATCACTTTTTTCTTTGTTTGTTTTTAGTAGTAGAGTGACATGAAGGAATTACTAATTGTTGAATGAGTTTCTAAAAATTAGGAAGTTGAAAGAGTAGGGATAAGTAAAACTGTAAAGCTCCAAAAATCAATGATTTTTGATCAACATAATTAACATAAAATACATAATACCATGGTACCCAGAGATAGGCCGTGTATTCTAGGGCAGAAGCAGAATATGGAAATCTAATGAGGTGTATAGTAATTTGTACATAGAAGCCATTGAATTGATGATGAATGAATAATTCTAAGAACTTCTTAAGAATGACACTGAGCAAAGCTCATGTTTATTTGCAAGAAATGGAACATTGAAATGAGGTCTTTTTTGTTCTCTGCTTTCTATTTTAAACAAGAATCATCTCAAATGTGGGAACGTACTTTAAAGTACTATGACATTAATTTAAAATTCCAATATAAAGCTCCAGTAGAACACTATCTAGTTAGATAATACAACTAAATAATCATTTTTAACATATGTATCTCAGTGTAGCCAGTCTAGTCTGATGTATTCTTTGAAACAATAGCGATACCAAGAATTTATAAGAAGGCTATATACAGATATTTTAAATGCACACAGGAGTATGTACTCAATTTGCACTTCAGGATAGATGAACACAGGATGGTTGCAAAACATTTCAAAAAGCACATTTCAAAGGACATAATGTGTTTGAATACATTTAATCCAGCACGATGTTAGAAAGTAAAGCTCGGTGCTTCTCCAAAATAAACTAATATGTCCATGAAAACACCCTCTTGAGACCTTGGAGAAATATCCCACCACTAAAAAGAAACTTGTGTAAAAAATAAAGGTCAAACTGGAGAAATTGTCAATTTTCTTCTGCAAAGTAAGATAAGCTTTTCTTTGGAGGAAGTGGGTGAGGGTGGTGACACCGAGCGTGAGGGAGGCTCTATTTTATCCTTCAGATTTCCAGTTAGTTTCTTCAGGCAAGTAATTGCAGAGAAATGAGTTCTTTTCTCACTAGCTAGTGATTTTTCTTACTCTTCAATCTATGGATTTTTGATCAGTTCTGGAGGCTATTTTTGCTAGTTATGCTTGCTCTGACTTACAACCAGCATTAAGGCTCTCAGTGAAAATGATGGTGAAGGAGCACGAGATGACTGTTGGGGTGGGAATGAGAGCTCAGGGCTTTCTTCTTAGGTGTATCCGTATTATTTTCTTAGATAGATTACTTTCAGGTTTTTGTAAAATTATTTCGTAGCCTTCCAATTTGGGTTGCCAATTAAGAAACAAAGAATTTAGTCTCTAGGTTTCTAACTTGACTAACTCTAAGTATGCTACAACAATATAAGAAGCCTACGTTTCTCACATTTTCAAATACTTAGTTCATCCTGTTGAATTCACTAAACTACGTATATTAATCAGAGATCTCCAGAGAGGAGATATTATACAGATACTAAGTATAAAGAACCGGTTTACATGATTATGGAGTCTGGCGATTCCCAAGATCTTCAGGGTGAGTGGGCAAGCTGGAGACCCAGGAGAGCAAACAGTTTAGCTACAGTTCAGAGGCCAGAAGTCTGGAGACTAAGGAGGAGCAGATATTTCAGTTTTGGTGCAAAGGCAGGAAAACAAGCGATGTTCCTATTCAAACGCAGTGAAGCTGAATAAATTCTCTCTTACTCAGGGAAGTTTTAGTCTTTTTGTTCTTTTCAGGCTTTCAACCAAAGAGATGAGGCCTGCCCACATTCAGGAGGTCAATCTGCTTAACTCAGCTGATCAACTTAAATGTTAATCTCATTCAAAGCGTGCTCACAGAAGCACCCAGAATAAGTTTGACCAAGATACGCGCGTGAGGTCAGACAATTAAGTTCACGACCTCATCCTAGAGATAGTGCTACATACCTCACTGCTGAATATGACTACGGTCACCTTCAAAGTATTCCCCTTGGGAAGCTATGCACTAACGCCAGCGCCTAGTCCACCCTTCAGAGCAATTTTGGAGCTCTTTCTGGAATGGCCATCAGAGCTGTCGTCGTATTACCCTTGATGTCTTGAATGTCATCAAAATAAATGTCTTCCTTTCAATATTTCCTTCATCTTCGGGTAAAGAAAGAAGTCATTGGGAGCCAGATTAGGTGAGTAGGGAGGATGTTCTAATACATTAATTTGTTTACTGGCTAAAAACTCCCTCACAAACAGTGTTGTGTGAGCTGGTACATTGTCATGATGTAAGAGCAATGGATTATTGGCGAATATTTCAGGTTGTCTAATTTTCACGCAGCCTTTTGAGCACTTCCAAATAGTAAACTTGGTTAACTGTTTTTCCAGTTGGTACAGATGCATAATGAATAATCCCTCTTTGTGAAAGAAAGGTTAACAACATTGTTGCAACAAGTTCTCAAACTTAATTGCCAGACCGTGTGTGTGTGTGTGTGTGTGTGTGTGTGTGTGTGTGTGTGTGTGTGTATGTGTATCTGGAGGTGGAGTACATCTCCACATCTTCATTTCTACTCTGCACGAAGTGAATAGATTTAGCTCAAAACCTCAGGGAAACTATGGTTTCTATGTCTCTGAAACTTGCTAAAACATAGGAGATACTGAAATTAGGCAGGTCAGTGTTCACTGGAAGGAAACTCATATATATATGAGTTTGGCGCAGTCAATTTGACTCATAAAATTAACCATCACATTAGAAATGGTATTTTTTTTTTTACTGCTTCAGAGCAAATTACCAGTGAAAAGAATCTAATAAAGAAGAGACAAAACTTATCCCATTTATTTATTTTTAAAAATTAGGAACAGAAATCATAAATACATATTTTATATATAAAATAATATAGTGATTATAATAAACATAGCATCCAATATTCATTCAGTGTTTGAAATGTACCAAACATTGAGCTAGTTGTTTTGTATTCACTAATAATTAGAAAACTATTCTTACAACTCCAAGGAAGACTTATATGCAGCAAGAGAGGTAGTGAAGGCCAGATAGAATTGAACAGGTTTTGAAACAGAAAAATTTCTATGTCTTCATTTCTACTCTGCATGAAGTGAATAGATTTGGCTCAGAACCTCAGGGGAACTATGGTTTCTATGTATCTGAAACTTGCTAAAGCATAGGAGATGCTGAAATGAGGCAGAGCAGTGCTCACTGAAAGGAAACACTTTTTAATAATTAATTTAGTCCAATAATTTACAAAAGCCATACACTCCTCCATCCAAGAAGGGCCTGGAAAATCAGTTCTCAGGTATGTTACAGAGAACATGCAAAGACTCGGCAAAGGATTAGGCTACAGGAAGTCTATAGTTCCTTTTAGTTCTGAAAACCCATCAAGTGTAGAAAATTTTTTTTTGGTAGAAGTTTAATTTAGTTTTAGTTTTTTTTTTTTTTTAACTCTTTGAAAGTGTACATTTTTGTAACTTTTCAGAAAATCAATTTGACAATATATAAGAAGACTTAAAAAATATAAAGTAAGTTATGAACATTTGATAAAATATAAGGTAAATTATGAACATTGGAATATTATGATATGTCAACATAGGATCATACTTGGTAAAAAATGTGCCATTCTGGGGAATGATGTTGACCGTGGGGAAGGCTTTGCGTGTGTGTGTGTGTGTGTGTGTGTGTGTGTGTATGTGTGCGTGTGTGTGTGTGTGTGAGTGTAGTGGGCATATGGGAAATCTCTATACCTTTCTCTCACTTTTGATGTATACCTAAACCTGCTCTAGAAATGTCTTTTAAAAATATAACTCCATTGATCCAATCATTTCAGCAATTTCACTTATAGTAGTTTATTTTTAAAAAGTAGTGGGAGAGATAAAGCCTTAGAAATGAAACTATCATTTACTGATGTATTTTAGTAGGTTAAAATATGGCAGTAACCTAAATATCCAGGCCGTGGGGAATACCTTAATAAATTATAGAATAACCACAAGATGTAATGCCCAGAAGCCAATGATAATGTGCTATGAAAGATTGTCTAATGCTATAGAAAAATGTTCAAAGATAATACCCAAGTCGCACAGTTTATTTAATCATACATCTATCCTATGACTCAGTCATCCCACTCCTAGGTATTTAACCCAGAGAAATGAAAGCATATCTAAAGACTTGTACACAGATATACATAATAGTTCTTTGTAATGTCACGTCCACTGCCTCCTCTGTAGTGATTTGTGGTTTTTTTTTTTTGTTTGTTTGTTTGTTTTAACATAAATAGATCCTGAATGATGAGCTAGTTAGAACAGATTCTAGGACACCAAGACTTTTTAATTGCATGTATAAAACCAAAAACCTTCTCTTATTAATACATAAAAAAATATAGATCATATTCTCCTCAGTGTGAATTTATAAAGCTATCTTGAAAACAAAGGAGCTAACTTTCCTCCATCCTGTCATTGAAATACGAAAAGAAAAGGGACTACAAAGGTCAAAACAATCACTGCACGTATGACCAAACACCCTGCCAGGTCTGCCTCCTGCTGGAACAGAATGAGTGGGGAGTTTATCACAAACTTGGTGTTTCATAAGGAGTTTAAAGATTTTATACATGATAATACAAAACTTGAGTTTCTGTTTGGTGAGCCCTGGAGTGCAGGTACCATACTGTCCATTTCTTTTTGCATAGTCTACTGGCACTCACTTCTCCGAGACTGTGGAGATGAAGGACCAGCCACTGTCCTGTGTGTAGTGGATCATCTTTGAAGGCAATCGTTGCAGCTGTACACTTTGGAGCCGATTCCGCAGGCAGGAGAGTAACAGGGATCAAGTGAGCTACCATGATCCTCTTAACCTTGAGCAGTACGCTTTCTAAGCAGCGTGAGCTACCTAATTATTGAGCTCTTGGGAGTTTTGAAAGTGGAAATTAGTGGGTAACTTAATAAATCCAATAAACGAATTTCTGTTAAGGTGTTAATGACATATTGGCATTTTGAAAAAGCTCCTTTGTTACTGACTAATGAAATCTTAGACATCATTTCTCATTCAAATTTTCTGTCAATATCCAGTCAGACAGAGGCCAAAGAAAGCATACTAGATGCAAAGTGGCCTTCACGGAGTGAGTAATTTTCATTACAAGGTTCTGCTTTACAGAAAGTCTTACTTTTAAACTGGTCCAAACACAGATGCTATTGTTCAAGCAGTTGGCGCAGCCCTCAAATAAAGCAAAGAGCAGTGAAAACTCATTCTCTGCCTCTGGTGTTTACAATGTCTATTTGAATTACTACATTTTCAAGTTCTGCAATTACCTTAGAAAGAATTGGAGCTAGTATAGAGAGGCAGGACCCACAGCGCGATCACCAAAATGTTGAGGTATTTTTCCAGTATACAGTTACATATAAATATACAATTCATCCATACTCAGAAACCAAAGGAAAGTGGTAACAAAATGCTTTACAGATGAAGGGACCAACTCTTTCCATAGTTCACAATCACAGAATTTGTCATTTTCCCCCATATTTGAGATCATGCTCTGTGGATGTGGTGTGTGTGTGTGTGTGTGTGTGTGTGTGTGTGTGTGTGTGTTGATTGTAGAATCCATCTGGAGAAAAATCATTAAAATCCTATCTCTGGTATATTGTCCTTCTGTAAAACAAGAAACAAACAAAATAGACGAAAAAATTACCACATAAAGTTCAGAAAAAGATTGAAAAAAAATGTAGGTTGTTGGACATCACTTTAGTTTCTCTTTTTCGCTTCTTAGTAGTTTCTTCTGTAAAGACCATGGATAGCGCTATCACAAAGATAGTTGTGGAAGTGTGAAAATGATTTGAAGTTAGTAAATAAAATGAAAATTTATAATTTTCTCTATTAATTACATAGAAAAAGAAAGAGCACATGACAGTTCTGAATGAATAAAAAAGAAAACCTTATAATTCATACTTTTTATATTCTGGCTGCAAAGATCTATGATATTTGCATATGAATTCCCTTCAATTTGCAAGATTCTAGAACTTACAAAGTAAACTAGGAATAGAAAAAAAAGCTGAATGTAAAATTTTGCTCCTCAAAAAAATCTCTTTTCAGATACTTTTTATAATATCTTTATTTAGGAGGACTCTTACTTTTGGAGCTATTGTTTGAAGACATCTACTAAAAATCTATTACTGAAAATTGAAGACTTAGGGATTATATTAAACTTTCTTCTTCTTAGATAATAAGACATTCCTTTATCAGATATTCCTTTCATAGAGAGACAGTTTACATTTATTCCATGTCAGTTTCAATTGCCATTCAGAAAATGTACTCTACTCTTTTAACAGCCCTTGTTTCTGAATAAAAACCCATTTAAGGTGTCCTCAATGGGCTGCACTTCTTTAGACTTTCTTTCCTTTCACAAAATGAGCAATGTATTTTATGAAAAAGAATTATATTTTTTCTTCTTCTTTATTTCACCCTATTCTTCACTTGCAGATGTGAAAGGTGTGCTAATCATTCCTCGTCAAAATAGTAGGAAAATAAAAGTTACAATCATCCAATTATGGGCAAAAAATATCTCATATTCTATAGATTAAGGAATTAAGTTGAATACACCACCAAATAATTTATTAAGAAAAGCAGCTTTCACAAACATTGGTAAAGTCTTGTAAGATTAGAGAGAAGTGTATGTTGTATCTTTGTATCCATATTTTACCTCATGAAATTTCATAACTTCAATCATCAGGATTTCCCTTATGTTCTTTTCTTAATTTGCCATTCATGAAATATGAACTATTTAACAATTATTCTTTAGCCCTAAAACTAAATTTAAGATTACTAAGAGTACGCGTTGAGTGATTTTTATTATGGAATAACTCAAAGTTGAAATAAGATAATAAACACAGGAGATGTGCATCCATGCGAGCTTTCTGACAGTATTTGTGATTCTAATCCTTGTTTTATATAATGTTTAGTAAGGAACATATTATTTGAGATTTTGGCCATGTGACTATTGGTAAAAGTGTTTAGTTCAATGATCATGCTGATTCAACCATGATTTTGTTTTTAAATCTGTTTGATGTGATAAATGTAATAGCTTTGATGAAAACAAAAAGGTAGTTTATCATAGTGTAACAAGCATCAACTTTTCAGGCAGAACCATCTGTGTACATTTTCCAGTTCTTCTGATGCAAAGCTATACCAATCTTAGACAAATTAAATTCTCTAAACCTAAATTACATTATGTGTAAAGTGGGCAAAATAATGTCTACTTCTCATTGTCGCTGTGATGATTTAATGAGTTAGATTATGTGTATAAAGTAGTAAGACTATTACTGGCTTCTAGAAGATATAAAACAAGTATTTTTTGTAGCAGAGATATGTTAGCTCTCTGTCAAATTCATTTTTCTTCCTTTCAAGCAAACAGACAGCATTTGCTTCCAGCCTCCCTTGCATGTAGGTGTGATCATGTCACTGAAGTCCAGAAAATGGAATGGGAACAAAAGTGACATACATTACTTCCAGGCCTGGCCCATGGAAACTTCCAATGAGAGATACTTCAAGCTCTTTCTCATTTCATCAGCTTATGTAGACAAGCTTAGCATCCTTAAAACTATGTGTGGTAGTTGGTAGAGCCAGAAAAAATAATAATTTTGAGTTTCCCAATCACCAGTTAGGGAATAACTCAATAGAATAGATCAAAAGTATCCATTTTGGATTACATGCGAGTTAAAAAACACATATATATTGATCATTATCTATTTTGTCTGTTTGTTTGTTAGAGTAGCTAGTATTAGATTTACTGAGTGTGTTGTTATCAACAGAGCTACATGCTGTTTCCATGGTGTCAATAATAAAAAGAACGGAATAAGAACTATCATGTATAGCGTAAATGATATACTGCCAGGTGCCAGTTGTCAGATTCTTCATAGATTATGTTTCATGTCATATCTTTATTAATGAGGATCAGTAACAAGAAAAATGAACATTGATTAACTTAAATAGCAAGGAAACGTAATGCAATGATATTGAATAACTCAAAGAATCATCAGAGGAAGTCTGGGGAATCAGTGTCAGAATATGGAAAGAAATCAAGGTAAGCAAGGCACCCCAAAATATACCCATTTTTACACCATAGGAACAGTCGCAAGGGGATTCTGTCATTGGGTGTGTGCCATTAGGTGGTGCATCACTCAGGGGACACCACCATCCATGCTGGACATCATCTGTGTGAAATCTTCTGTGACTTTCTGTCACTGGCACTAGATTCCAAGCCTGCTGGGAGCCTCTGGCAGACTGAGACGAGGTGACAGTCCAGTGCACCAGTAGCTGAGGAGAGCGAGTCTGGCCCGCTTTAGCTTTTAGAGCGGAAGGCAGAGCCTTCTCTTTCTCTAAATTCACATAATTTGAAAATCTTGAAAATAGGATAATTGAGGTTCTAGTAAGACAAAATCAAACACAAGTTAATGCAGCCCTTCACTCTTTTGAATTATATATATTCATACACATTATTCCTCCTCTTATATTTCCAAGATTATGCTCTGGCCTAACTTACTCTGAGGTAATGCAACCTGGACGTACCTTCTCCCCAAAAGAGGATGCAAAAGATTCCCATAAGTATCTGCATCCATGTCCAGGAACACTTCCTTTGTATGTGGTAACCTATAATCAAAATATTAAAGGTCAACACCACCAATACTTCTCACAGATAATGTTGGGAGATAAAGAAGGAAAAAAAATCTAAATCAGTTGGAGATTACATTCCTCATTCTACAACTAATCAAAAAGCCAAAGTTTGCATTACCACATTTCTACTCTACTGTCCATTTCACATTTCCTCTCCCCCAAGCATCAATTCAATTAGTTGACAGATACTTTAATGGACTTTATAATCAGAATCTGTATTCCCCTCAAAAAATATGACTTTTTCAGTCCTACCTGAATGTGTGCTTATGTCTTTCATCAGCTTCTCTCACTTGATGTGGAGGCATCAGGAAGCCCTAAATGGGTTCATTAATACAGTATACCCATTTCTAATTTATAGCATTTGACCCTATTTCAACTTAATAATGTGCTGTTTGTTTGCCCAAGCCCATAGATGGCGGTGCTAGCAGAGGCATGAGCGGCATGTCAAGTAAAATGAAAATAAGTATCTCTATCATCGGGGGTAAATTACTACTCTTCCATGTCTGAGAGGTCTTATATAAGATGTGCACCTGTAGTCATAGTGATCCTAATAGGTAATATTTATACCATGTACCAGGCACTGCTCCCATACCCTGTTCAATGGGGTTTACTCTCATCTCCACTATAGAGCTTTAGAATTATATTGGAGAGTGAAGCTCTTTGCTACTGATGGCACTTAGCATCCATTTTATGCTTCAGCAAAGGGAGAGTCCATCTAGCCTTGCTAAGGAGAGGATTATTGTTCAACCTAGCTCATCTCCTCCTGCCCCCATCATGGCCCTTTTTGCTGTTAATTCTACTGGGAAACATTGGGTTTGCTGACTCGCATCCCCAGAGCAGTTTAACCAGTTGCACTTGATAAGGAAGAGCTTCTGTGGTGGCTACAGGTAATGGCGATCGTTAACAAATTACATATTCTCACACACTGGGCACATTCTGATTATCAATAATTCATTCTTGCTCCTACAAAACCTTTGGCAATTTTTATAAAAATTAACCTCCCTCCAGGAATTGCTATAGATTTTAACATGCCAGTTTTCTGCCTGGCACACTAAAAACAAAACGTACTCCTTGATATTCAGTCCCAGAGAGGTTGTAACATACCTAGTTTCCTTCTCAGATATTTCTGGATGCTACCGTAATAAATTAGCCCCATGGTAGACTAGTGTTTGCATGGCATGTGGTGTCATTAACAACACCTGTACAATTTTTCTAATCTTTATTGAAGCAGTGATAAGGAACTTCCCCAGAGATTGAAAGGTAGATTGAGGGAAAGTCAACACACTGGCAGGAGTAGGCCAGGGGATGGTCCGAGCTCTCTGAGCATGAAATACACAGGTGACTTCAGAACCTGCTCAGGCCCATTCCTCATATATGTTCTCATTTAAAGATGGGATCTTGTTGGTTACAGTCAATTGGTGGGTCAATGGGAAAAATAACAACCATGATGGCAGCTTGGCTCTCATAGTCAGATGTTCCATTTTTGTAAGGGTTCACTAGTTAACCAAGAGCTATTTCTTAAAAGAATAAAACTGTAAGGAGAGGTCTGCTCCAATTCTTAGGCTTGCTAGAGGCTCTGTGTGACCTAAAACTGCGAAGATACTTTGAGCTTCGTGAAAACGAATAACTTAGAAGTGTTTAGTGGAAAAGTTACTGATTTTTGGAAACTGGTGCAGCCTATACAACTTCTCTTGCTGTGTAGTCCACTCAAGATTGGAAAGTATTAGGGTCAACACCAAAATAACTCAGAGCAGCACAGCCAAATATAGCATATGTTGATTCCAAAATCCATAAGCATTTAAAAATAATTATACGGAGAAGCAGTGTTTTTTTTTTTTTCTTACAGTTTACAATGATATTTCGTAAAGAAAGAAAAATAACAGTTTAGTCACATCGGTAATGAATCTACTAATCACTATGCTTATTTAGTTTCTTTAGCTATTGTTTATTGTATTTACTGGGTCTAGTTATTTTTTTATCTCTCTTTTTATCTTTTTCTCTGAACACAGCAAGGTTACCATGTAAAAGCCAGATGCAGGCCTTCTGCCAAATTGCTTCTCAACTGATTCGGGGGGGGCTCAGTATCATAACTCCAGGCTTTAATGCTCAATATTGCCAAGACACTGTTGGGATTAAACATATCATTTCTCACATTTCTGTTTAACTCAATCGCAGGCATAAATGCAAGCTTTCTTCAAGTATATCGCTGATCTCTTCATTCTAGAATGTTTACATATTTCCTCAAAGATTCAACCCTTACCCTCCATCTCCCAGTTAAACAATTTTAGTGTGTCCATTGGTATGGGATGACTATTTGTGTCCCCTTACAATTTATATGTTGAAACCTTATGCCTAATGTGATGACATTAGGAGGTGGGGCATTTGGGAGAAGATTTGTTAACGAGAGTAGAAGTCTCATAAATAGGATAAACAACCTTATCAAAACGGCTCTAGGTGCTCCTTTGCCCTCCCACCTTGTGAGGACTCAGGGAGAAGGCACTGTCTATGAACCAGGAAATGGACTCTCCACTACCGAATCTGCCAGTGCCTTGATTCTGGGTTTTCCAGTCTCCAGAACTGTGAGAAAGAAGCATTTGTAGTTTATAAGTCAGCAGTGTTTGGTGTTTTTTATAGCAGCATGAACAGACTAAGATACCCATGGAATCCTGGATTGCAATCAGCAATCTCCCTTTTATTCTATATCATTAGTCAGTATAGTCCCTGGCCACTTGTCAGTGTGTGCTTCTTAAACATAAGTGAAAAACGTTTGTCTTGGTAAACACACAGCGATCTCTGAAGCTCACTGAAGTAGAATATTGTTAGGAATGACTGCTAGGCTCACAGTCCGTGCTGCAGTCTCTTCCTGCAAGTCAGGGGGACTAACCCCCAAGAGACTCTCAGACCCCCAGGATCTATCTGGCACTGACTGAGGCCTCCGTGGTAGCCATGGCACGAGCAAAGAACAGAACACACAAGATCTTAAATGCTTTTCAATATGCTCTTTACTCAAACAGCAACCATGAACACACCAAACATAAAGCATACAGAATAATGCAATAATTGGGTAAAATAGAGTAATGAACCAGTCCCACGGTCAATCAGAGTCCTGATGGAGCCAGGAAGGGTGGCTGGTCTGGGAGATCTGGAACATTACTGTGATTTGGATATTACTGTCTGAGCAGAGCAGAGCAGAGTGGAGAGTTCTTGGAGCAGAGTGACAGTGTGATCACCTCTCAGTCAAAACCGGCTCTCTGAGCTGCAAAAGTCCTCAGTTCTTAGGCAGTTCTGAGTGACTTTCTGATGTCACCTTATCAGGACAGCCGGCTGGTTACTCTGACATCCTCTTATCTTCAATAGCAGGCCTGCAGAGTGTACCTGGTTACACCCAATTATCAGGGCAACTGGGCAGCTCCCTGGGCGTTGTCTGCTAAGTTCTCTGCATATGTCCAGAATGGAGTTACTCTTGCTCATTCAATATGGAGTCACTCTTGCTCACAGAAAACTCATTCTAACAGCTTTCAGGGGCGCTCTACACACATATGTTTATTTTCACACATTTCAAATACATCCGAGTCAGAAGTTAGTCCACACACTCTTTACTCTTCATTATTCCATTCAAACATCACTCTGAATGTATAATCCTTGAATTTGAATTTCAGCTTTACAAATAATGAAATATGTGAGTGGTGTTTGTTGTTTGCAAAAAATGCTTTGAGTTGATATTAAATGAAATCAGAAATTTTTCTGAGACAGACACTATAAGTAAGTTCTTTATTAAAATTTTAAAAAGTACACTGAAGTTTAGGTCATGATTGTACAAATAACATACTAGAATTTCAATTTGAAATGTAATATAAGTAGCTGTGCTATAAAATTCTCTATTTGGAATTGAATTAAAATATTTTAAGTGAAGTTTCATGTAAAAAATCAAAAGTATAATGTTGACTTCATTAAAAGGAGTTCACTGAAAAAAAAAGGAAAGAAAGAAAGAAAGAAAGAATGGAAGGAAGGAAGAAAGAAGAAGAGAAAGAAAGAAAGAAGAAAGAAGAAAGAAAGAAAGGAAAGGAAAGGAAAGGAAAGGAAAGGAAGGAAAGGAAAGGAAAGGAAAGGAAAGGAAAGGAAAGGAAAGGAAAGGAAAGGAAAGGAAAGGAAAGGAAAAGGAAAGGAAAGGAAAAGGAAAGGAAGGAAAGGAAAGGAAAGGAAAGGAAGAAGGAAAGAAAGGAAAGGAAGGAAGGAAGAGACAGATCCCTGGGTTGACCAATATGGCCATTTGGACCTACACATGAACATTAAGATAGTCTGCTTTCATTGAATTATTTTCTTTCTCACTGTTTCTGCTCATAAGCACTTTCTCCAGAAGGTGAAATAGAGAAATTTACACTGTAGTCAAACTTGCTTATTATTTGCAGGTTTATATTAAAATCAAAACCAAAAATGAGCCCTTGCTACTCATATGTTTTATTTATTAATTAATTTACTTGTTTGCTTTCTTTACACATGACACACGATAACAACATAATAAGAATAGACAAAGTAACACAAGACTTTAACAGTAATCTAGTATCATAGCACTCTTATAGCCCCATTCCATACATGGTGGTATCTTTGAAATAATAATTGTTTATAGTGGTAATAAGTACAATCTGAATTGAAGTCATTACATTTGGGAGCACCACAAAAATGGCATTATTCTAAAAATAAATCATCTAAGGTTATTTTTCATCCTTTTCTCTTTATTATTGTTTTACTTTGTATTTTGGAGGTTAATACAATAAAGACAGACCAAAAGCCCTGTAGACTTGGAAACGGTTAGAAAACATTAATTTCAGCAGTTAATGAGAATTCAGTATGACTTGCTACTTAATGTTATCTACTACTATTTTGTTTGTTAGCTTGACTTCTACATTTGGAAATGTATCTATGAGGCATTACATTGCAATGGATTCTCTGCAAACACCTTCATAAATATTTTTTATAGCATCTTTGTTTGTACCCGTTTCTATTGCTCCAATCTATCCTTGTCCCATATTCCCTATACACTTTAAATTTATTCGTCCTAAATGTACTAGAAAACCTATAAAATTCTGAAGTTTAAATGTTGCTATATGAGATTTCTCTTAGCAGTTTTCTCATATTATCTCATATTTTTCTTTCTATTTGCAATAGGATAAGTTTTATCTGATTTAAGTTTTCAGCAGTTTCACCAACAAGCTAAATTTAAGTAGTAAATTTAAATATTTATTATTGCATTAATATTTTGACTACAGCCATATACTAAGTGACTGAGGTTGGTGTCTGTGAATTGCTAAGGGTGATGACTCCTTTTGATCTTCCAGACCACATTTAGTCTGAAGGCCTTTATTATTTATTATTAATTTATTTTCTCTGGCTGAATATCTTAAATTGATGAAAAATTAAAATGTAAAATTTACTGAAAATATACTATCTTGATTCTTATACCTGGTTGAAAGTTTTTGGGGGAAATTTTGATGTTTTACAATAGCTGCTCTTGCACGATGTGTCCCAGATGCTCAAAGGGGTTCAATTTCATTTGTGATGGTTTCTTTGGGATCGTACAATGGTTCCAGGGGTTTGATGAGTGTTGGCATTCAAACTTGTTCTGTTAAGGGAGAGGTCATAATGTATAAAATTTCTCCTCCAAATTCTCAATGACCTGAGGTCATTCTATTTCAAAGTGTGAAACTACAGAGGATGTTGGGGCTTGCTCATTAGCGATATCAGGTGACCCTAGGGAATGGCATATATGGTACCAATCTCTGGAACATTACTCTGATTGGATATTATGTGGAAAGTGTTCTAATGTGGATCATACCTTTTATGTTTCAAAGCCAAACCTAGTAAAACATAATGAGGTGGACTGAAGTTTTAAGTGCTGTTTTTCAGTGATTACAGAGCCTGTAAATATTAAGGGCAGTTTTCCTCTCATATTTCACTCTTCCCTTTCTCATGGGCTGAGCATTTAATTGTCCTTATACCTTAGTACGCATACTGAATATCTGGGAAAGGAGAGCTTCCTTTTGGTAGATGGGAGGTGACTTTGCTATTAACTTTTAACCATGTTCTTATGCCTTGCAATTATATTTTGGGGAATGCTATGCCTGGGATGTTCTACTTTAAAAAATATCAGCATATTTGAAATACCATTTCTAGACACCACTCTCTGCCTAATGACGTGCTTTGAGAAGTGACATCTGTCATGGTACAATGACAACAACAAAAGAAAAACACACAAAAAGCCCTGTCAAAATCCCACTTAGAGGGAGTATGATGGGAACTGTGAGAAGGGAATTGTCAGAGATACCCTTACAGATTTTTATTTATTTATTTATTTTTTTAAATTAGTTTCAGGTGTACAAAACAATGTACTAGACATTTGCCCTTACAGATTTTAATGCACAAGGAAGACACCAGCCACCAATATCTTTCCTTAGGCATCTGCAAGTTCAAATAACTATACATGCTTTATATTTTTATTATGACAGAGGCAACCGAAAGCTGCAATACACATTTGCCCAGCAAGATGTTACACCATAAATTACCCATAAATGCCTCTGTGAATATAGAAATTGTATCTAGCATGTTGAATTAATCTGAAATTTTAATCCAAGAGAAATATCATTCGGATAGCCTTTCCCTCAAGTCTAGCAATCTGTTATGTTTGAGAAAGTCATGCGTTAATAATTTTCAGGTAAATTACTCCATATCTTAAACTATTTTCCTCGTAGGTGAGAGGGGTATAAGACACTTAAGCATCTGCAGTCTTAACTAATACTTACATGAATTCTAGTGGTCTCAAGAATAATTCATTACCCCGCATTACTTTTATAAGAAAGCATCAACATTCACTTGAATAAAAAGCATTTATTTTATTGTTAAAATCACATGCAAAGCTGTGCATCAATTTCATGTGCATCCATCCACTTGCTAATCAACAGTTCTTTAACTATAAAAATATCATAGATATAGTTAAATGGGCTTTGAGTTTTGTCCTTACCTACTATTTAGCATTTGAGGGACAGTCTGCTCTCATGTAAGCATCTGCAAAGTAAAAACCATAGAAATAGAAGAATGAATAGCAATATCATTATTATTGTTATTATTGTTTTAATCCTGTGCTAGTACTTATGGACATAGAAATCACCACATTTTTTCCTGCATTGTTTAAAGTAAGATTTTTTCCCCTCCAAATTTTCATTCTATTTTGTCTTCCCAAATATTTCAGGTTCTGCAAACTTTAATCATTTTTCTTTTCCTCTTTAATAATTCTAGGCTTTCAGAGGATGTGTACTTTGCATAAATTTTACTTACAGCAATAGAAAAGTCACAAACTTTACCATCACTTCACAGTTCATTAAGTTGATCAGATAGCACAGCCAAATCCTCACTTTAATACCATTATTGAATAACAAACAAGACAAAACAAGCAAATAAAAATAAAATAGAGAAACAAAGCAGTACACAGAGATACATGCTTTACCCAATTGAATTTATGCAAAGCATTAACAAATAAAATTCCAAAGTGTTTTTGTCCTGAACCCTGTTTGTTACTTCAAACAATAAAATTTTTTATCACGGCAATTCCACATGTAGGAAAGAAATCTGAGTATGTGTAATTTGCACTGTCTTTAAAGAAATGCAGATTGCTCAGACCATTGGTTCTGCTTGTTTGATCATCCCCAAATCTTTGCTTTATAATATGATCATTAAGTATCTTTGTGGCTTTTTACACTACTTACTGTCTCTTAAGGGTCCATTCAGTTAAAAAAAAAAAAATTGGAGAACTGAGCTATGCTCAAAGGATTATAATTCATAGACATTGTGACATATGCTAATATTAGTATTTCAAGTCAATGCCTAGGCACATATCATAATAGTAATAAGTTTCCCTTGGAAACCATTTAAATTACCCCTAAAATAGAAATATTGTTTTTTAAAAAGTCATATTTAAAATTTCAGATGCAGTGAACTACACAGAGAGTAGCAAGCTATAGCACATGCTCCAAACCCTATCTGTCCTTTGCCTGTTTTGTGAATAAAGTTTTATTAGAGCATGGCTTTTCTTATCTATAAATTGAGTAGTTGTAATGAAGAGCATCTGGTGTGCAAAGGCTAACGTGTTTATGATTTGGCCCTTTACAGAAAGTTTGACAGCTTCTGAACTAGATTATAGAAAAGACCAAAATGAAATTCTGTACCTGGCTTTCTAGCTTTTCAACGCTTTCTGATTTTAATCTCATAGTGATATGTGGGAATTGCTGAAAAATTCCAAAATATTCTAGCTGGCCTGAAAGGTTTTCTCCATTTGGTTTTGATGTTTGGTATTTATAAACTTAGTGCTATGAATGGAGATTTATTTGTTGTTTGAGGAATATAAAGGTAATATTTGTGAATACGACTACATACATATTAGTAATGTTTGTGAACATTAGTACACTTAGTACACACTAGATATTAAATAAACACCTCGCTAAATTTGAATCTAAATCTGGCGAGGTTACATCCACATACATTTGGTTCCTTGGAAAGGTTTCTCCACACGTTGCTACTGCCTGCAATCACTGTCTTGTGATGCACAGGATGGCCTGGGCATTAGTTGTCTGGCTTTTAAGAATCAAGTCGCAAGCCTTATAATGAATTACAGTGGGGCTGTGATGGTGTTCACTCCAAGATTGCAGGTTCACAGAGTGAAAAGTGCTCTCAATTATGAATCAGGGGTTTGATGCCTGTAAGATAACAGGTTCTTAACATGTTCTAATTACAGCTGTAGCCAACAACTATAGAGCCTTTCCTCTGGGATAGAAAACACACTGGCACATGATAAATGACCTAAAATGTTTAGTTATTGTTATTGTTATAGTCATTATTATTTTTCTAGCTGAGAGTTCATTGTACTCTAGCCACTCTTGATGTTTGTTCTCTTACGTACGTCTCCCGCTCTTCATCAATTATATTATCTCATCCTTAGTTTCTTCCCTGTCTTTCAACTCTACAGGGTAAACCCTGAATAAAACACAGGAGGAGAAATAGATTTATCATGAAATTAATGAAGCATAAATTTGAGAGCTGTCACTCAAAGGGACCCCTTCCAAGACCTTGGAAGGACCCTAGCAATGAGTTGGTTGTGTTTATTTGCAAATTCTTCAAAATATGGTATTTTAACTGAAGTCAGTTAAGAACATTGTCTCCTTCTACTTCCAGTTTCCTTTATTACCTATTATCAGAGTAGCCTTGAAGTTCTGTTTTTTTGTTTTGTTTTCTATCTTTTTTTTTCCTCCCTTGATTCGAGTAAAGCATGTTGAGTTGGAGATGTGTTTAAATTTATTGGGGTATATTTATGTGGCCCATGTCTGTATAGCTAGTCTGTCATCCTGGTGTAAGTATGGCACTTAAGAACACTTCCGCCATGCACCAAGCCAATATTAGGACTCAGAAGTTGGTAGCCTGAGATGTAATTGTGATAGGAGTCAGAGGACATGGTTGGTGGAGGAGAAACAGGGCTGGAAAATTCCAGAAGCTGAAGTTCCAGAAAACTTTTCTAATTGTCAAACATGTGAAATAGTAAGTTGAAAAATTTAGTTCTAATAAATGTCTAATTAATACAGAAGTTCTCTTTTTGATAGAGATTTTCCAGATTTTATAACATTTCTGAAAGTGTACGTCTTATCAACAGTAGAGTTACAAAGCTGCAAGGAACTTAACCACTTTTTGTTGTCCCTAACAAAAACAAATTTTGAGCAAACCCAAAGCAGGAAAATGTACATGATCTTTATTATGTAAATGTAAAAATTGACCCTGGAAAATCATTTGAAGGGGTGATCAATCAATGTGTAGCCAGAATTGCATACAAGAAATGTGTCAGTTAAAAAACAAATCTTATTTTTTTATATTCTGTTTTTCAGTGCTATCTGCTGTCTTATTTGTGTCTTTTCAGTTTTCTCAAAGGCTATGATATCTGGCCTTCTTGGGATCCCTTTCCAATGCCAAAGTGTTTTATTGAAGATTGAGAATAGTAACCACAATCAGAGAACAGGTCTTTCAAGAAGTTATAAAACAAGAATCTCTGTCTTTATTTGAATTTGGTTATAGCGGTCAGTGTTTTAATGCATGAAGTCCAACTGAAACTGAAACCAAATAATTATATTCGTTCCCCCAAATTCACCTTAGTGCATTCCATTCCTAGCCACCCTTTTAAACTGCAACACCTAATTTCAGTAGGGAATTAATTGCTCTTTCTAGTAGTACTGATTGTAGATGTTTTGAAACTATTCATGTTCACAATCTTAGTGTCCCATAAACATTTCCTAAAACCAATTAGAACAAGCATGTGTTTATTATGCCATAGAAGATGTAAGGATATATAATCACTAAGTGGAAAATTTTATGGTCTGAAGTTCCATGCCTTTGCTCTTTTTCTCTTTCTCTCATTTAGATGTTGGCCTAAAAAGGTATGGATCATTCTTAAATATGATTTCAGCTCAGCTACTGGCATAAACTTGGGACTTTGAAAATTATTATTGTTAGTTCTGAAAATAAAAAATTCAAGAATGCTGACAGACTGCTAGGTGCAAACCCATATTAAATCTGTCTTTACCAAATTTGTTTTAAGAAGATGCAGTATTGCATATGAAATGCAGGATTGCGGGATCCAAATAATCTGACTAATGTCAAAACTAAACAAATCATCTACCATGGTTTCAGGAAAATGCTAATAATAATGGCCTGTCTAGAGAACATTATCTATAGCAACGTGTGAGTAAAATTCTTCTACGAATACATTAGCATGCAAGTATAAATCTACCAAGGTGTAGATTCTGCTTACTCTCAGTCCCTTGGTTTTACAACTTTTTTTGATAACCTAATATACCAATTTGAGATATGCATTTACTGACTAAGGAATTTCAAGCTACAGAAATGCTGGGCTGCCAACTTTCCCATCTTTCTTCCTCTTGTATTAATTAATGCAAACTGATATGATGAGTTAAATAGGGCGCCGCTGGCAGTTGCATAAAGTACGGTAGGCTTGCTATCTTTTCTAGAATGGAAAAGCTGAATGTAGAAACACAGAAAATGGGATGTTATACAGATCTCCTTCACCTTCCCTTGCAAACAATTAAAGGCCCAAGGAATGAGAGAAGAGTCAACATCAGTTAGAGAAATCATCATCCGATTAAAAAGAAATGTGATGTCCACTTTGGACTCTCCTTCTCAAAATTATCCTAAGAAATTTGGACAGAATAGTGAGAATGATTAGGCAGGGGAAAATCTGGCATGTTTCTGCTGTATGAGATTTGTACATAATTATGTCTAAAACCCGTATCAACTGATAGTTGCATTCTACTTCAGCTGAAAGGATAGAAATTGAAGGAGGGACTTTAGTGTTTACAACATCAAGATGTTTTTGCTTGATGAGAATGGAAAATAATTTAGCTGCATATATGGAACACATGTAATACTTGTAATATGTGGTAACTGTTTCTAGGTTTGCATTCTTGATGTGAGAGAATGAGTGAAGTGAGACTGGAAATACAGTACGATTTGAGGAATTCCCCACAGAGTGCTTACGTCTCTACATCTTCTCTGATATTGCTCCTTTTACTCAGTAGTGCCTGGATTTACTACAACAAATTCAGATGTTATAAGGATCATTTAATGCCTCTGATCTTTTTGATGTGTCATGGTCATGGTTGATTGTGTCTAAAAATTTTACAGTTTGATGACATTTTTGTTTTCCTGTTGCTCCTGACACCCTTGAGTCAGGAACATTAAGTTTCTAGCCTTTTATACAGGCAGAACCTTCCTACTCACAGCACAGCATCAGAGTGGCTGCAGGTTTACAGAAAAATCCCAGAGAACCACCAGCCCCTAAGTCTTATGTGGAATCAGTAATGTGATTTTCTGATTTGACAGTGTGTTTTCCAGTGGACACTTAATTCTATTCAATTCTAATCACTGATTATTTTGTAAACACCAGGTTTGCAATAGGCATTGTGCTAAGAGAATAAAACACACTGCTGTTGACTGGACCTGTGTGTGCCACAATACTACCTTATTTAAATGTGATGATGGTTCAAGTAGATCAGCTCAGGTACAGAGGAAAGTTAATCCCCATAGGGTAAAATATTTCTCAATGGAAAGCCCTTCAGTGAGGAATCACTGAAGACTATGGTGAATGAACATAAAATTTCAAATCTGTACACTAGGACGAAAGAAATATTACCGGAGGCAGTTTGCAAAGAAATTACATCTGGTTGCAGTAAAGAGACTCCTAAGAGGAAAAGGTTCATTCACTGAGTGAGCTCTTTAGGGAAGCTATTATTTGATTAAGAAAGCTATTTATTTAAATAGAGTGTGCTATAGGACTAGTTTAATACAGGCCCTGAAGGCTATTTTAATAGGTCTCAGGATTGCTTCTGCAAAACATATCTGATTTTTTGATCACTGCAAATTTAATCACAGAGGATAAACCCTTTTACTATAAGTCATATTAAACTCCAGG